>NC_059199.1:3201848-3221848 GCF_020615455.1 Coregonus clupeaformis | reverse complement strand
CCCTCCCTCCCTCCCTCCATCGCCCTAGGACTCCTGTTCTCGCTCCTCCCTCCCTCCCTCCCTCCCTCCCTCCCTCCCTCCCTCCCTCCCTCCCTCCCTCCCTCCCTCCCTCCCTCCCTCCCTCCCTCCCTCCCTTCCTCCCTCCATTGCCCTGGGTCTCCTGTTCTCCCTCTGTCTGTCTTTGTTTATTTTCTCAAACATTACTGGTTAATTACTAATTTGTACTAATTGTTTTCTTAATCGCTTGTATCATAATCGTCTCCCTGTCAGAAGTGAGAGGATGGGATATTACGTCCTTCAGGAGGAAATGGAATGTGATTTTTAAGGACGTTTGGTAGTGGTTTACAAGGATTCTGTGGTGACATAGACCCTTGATAGTTTCACAGCGCTGCATCAGAGTGTGGATGGATGGTTAAATTATGTTTGGTTATAACTGGTCTGATACTGGTGCTTAGGTATTCACCTTGATTTTAATGCAGAGAAAAATACCTTCCCTCTACTGGTTTGATCCTCTGTGAAATGGCCAGGAGAATCACAATCTGAAGGAAAAAAACAAACTGTTTGGAATGAGAGATGATAACTATCTACACACACACACACACACACACACACACACACACACACACACACACACACACACACACACACACACACATACTTACATTTATGATACATGCCTGCATCAACACTCTCAAACAGAATGTCTCATTAACAGTTATTCCGGATATTATCTCTCTCTCTCTCTCTCTCTCTCTCTCTCTCTCTCTCTCTCTCTCTCTCTCTCTCTCTCTCTCTCTCTCTCGCTCTCTCTCTCTCTCTCTCTCTCTCTCTCTCGCTCTCTCTCTGTCATGGTCTGGCTGTATGTGGTTGTCATTGAACAGGAGCCCGGGAGGAGATGCCTTCACACCTCAGCCCTGAGCGTTTACTAGGCCTAACATACACAAAACTGTTCTGGGATCAGTGAAATGGGAACACAGAGGACCTTTGTTTACCAGACGTCTGTCTTTGTACTGGTCTGAGAGCACTTTGACATAGACATCAAGTCAGAAGGGTCAATCTTTTGTCTACCTAGTCTTGTGGCCACAGAAACCCATAGTCAACAACCCAAATGGGCATTTGTCATCAACTGTACTGTACTTGGTGGTTTGGCGTTGACAAGTGAACAGCCATATTTACTGCTAGGAATGCTCATCTTGTCTCTGGGGTTGTCTTCGCCATGCCTGCTGCTGACGCCCAGTTCTGTGTCACAACAAACTAATGTTACCACGAGGATGAGGCCTGTCACACACTGACAGTAGTGGGTCAATTCTCAGCCACAGTGTTTGCAACCGTGATGATGTTCGTACTGTACACACACACACACATACACACACGTACACACACACACCTAGGCAGGGCACTGAGATTGACGTATGTGACATGACAGAAGCACACTTCCGTGCACCGTACTATAGACAGGCACAAACACACACACATACTCAAATATGAGGTTGCACACACACACACACACGCTCAGACACACACTCACACACACACACACACACACTCACACACACACTCAAAGTAATGGGTCACTCAACAGTCGACAAACAAGGAGTAATATAAATTGGTGGTATCGTGAGCATGGGGATTGGTAGCCAGACTCTATGGAAGTTAAACCATGGCTGTGCCAGGGTGAAGTTGGTGGAGCATTGGTACCTCTTCACATTGAATATGACACAGAGACACACACGAGCAGCCTAATTATTCATTAGAAATATATAGCTAACCGATATCATTGATTGACAGGACATGGATAGTGAAAAAAAGCCTGGTCCCCCTTCTTCTTCATGCATTATGAAAAACATACTTACCCCTTTAAATCCTATTGTGTCCTACTACTCTAAACCTATAACTCTTACCCTATCAATCATCTCTGCTACTAGCATTTATTTTTCATCATATGACTCCTACAGAGCCATACAGTGGAGACGCATCAACATCCCCATAAAGACTGTATGTATTTGTTAGCGATACTGGCTATCTTTAATCCACTGCCACTCAAAAGCGAACCCCCCTCCTTCCGAAGACACTTCTATTTTCCCATTCAGCTCAGGTCAGAGGTTGGATCAGCTTTTGAAGGCATAAAAGGCGTCCCCTCAGAAGAGTATCTCTGTTACAGCAGTGGCCTAATGCCCCACTTGAAGAGCAATTAAAAGTTTAGCCACAGAAAGTAACCATGTGAACCATGTGAAACCAAAACCATGTGTGATCTTTCCTTTTTTTCTTTAAATCTCAGTGGCTCTGTGGTCTCTCTCTCGCTCCCTTTCTCTGTGGCTCTCGCTCTCTCTCTCTCTCTCTCTCTCTCTCTCTCTCTCTCTCTCTCTCGCTCTCTCTCTCTCTCTCTCTCTCTTCTCTCTCTCTCTCTCTCTCGCGCTCTCTCTCTCTCTCTCTCTCCTCCGCTCCCTCTCTCTCTCTCTCTCTCTCTCTCTCTCTCTCTCTCTCTCTCTCAATTCAATTTCAATTCAATTCAATTCAATTTAAGGGCTTTATTGGCATGGGAAACGTGTGTTAACATTGCCAAAGCAAGTGAAGTAGATAGTAAACAAAAGTGAAATAAACAATAAATATTAACAGTAAACATTACACTCAGAAGTTTCAAAAGAATAAAGACATTTCAAATGTCATATTATGTATATATACAGTGTTGTAACAATGTATATACAATGTATCTCTCTCTCTCTCTCTCTCTCTCTCTCTCTCTCTCTCTCTCTCTCTCTCTCTCTCTCTCTCTCTCTCTCTCTCTCTCTCTCTCTCTCTCTCTCTCTCTCTCTCTCTCTCTCTCTCTCTTTCCCTCTCTCTCTGTCTCTCTGTCTCTCTGTGGTCTCTCTCTCTCTTTGTTTCTCTGTCTCTCTGTGCTCTCTCTGTGCTCTCTCTCTCTCTCTCTCTCTCTCCCTCTCTCTCTCCTTCTCTCTCTCTCTCTCTTTGTTTCTCTGTCTCTCTGTGGTCTCTCTCCCTCTCTCTCTCTCTCTCTCTCTCTCTCTCTCTCTCTCTCTCTCTCTCTCTCTCTCTCTCTCTCTCTCTCTCTCTCTCTCTCTGTCTCGTGCTCTGTCTCTCTGTGGTGTCTCTCTGGCTGAAGGCATGGGGGTACATGCTAATAGAAAAATAGATTTCTCAGCAAAGCGAACACCCATGGGTGAAAAACTCCTACCATAGTCTCTGGCACCAGGGGGTAAAACAGATTAGCCAGACCTTCATGTTGTGGTTATGGATCTTCCTTTGCTCACCTGGGCATGTTATATTTAATGATATATTAATCTATATATCTGATGATATGTTCATCAATATATTTAATGATATATTCATCTATATATTTGATGATATATTCATCTAAATATTTAATGATATATTCATCTATATATTTAATGATATATTCATCTAAATATTTAATTATATATTCATCTATACGTTTAATGATATATTCATCTATACATTTAATGATATATTTCCCAGCTAAACAAGGTGATGAAGGTTCAATAAAGACCACAAGGGAACAACACTAGTGGAATTAACTAAATAATTCAAGGGCATTTGATTGATCGCATGTCATTAGATCATAAAACGACAACATGTTCAAAACGGAACAGGTCAGTCAAAGGGTAAGGAAACATTACTAGTAGTAGCAGAATTGAGTTGAGTCTTTTAATCAGGAAAGGGTGCTTTGAATAACCCACAACCTCTCTGACTACAGTTTTTTTTTTTTAAGTATACGTTTGGCAAACCTGTGGGCTTTCAAAGAGCGATTCGGAACCACCTCCTATGTCTGGGAATGAAAGGCTAGCGGCAGGTAGCTTAGTGGTTAGAGCTTGTGCAGTAACCGAAGTCTGGTTCTAATCCCCAGCCATGTTTGTCGATGTGCACACTCATTCCGCGCCAGACGTATGTCAAGCGCCATTCAGAGGTTGGGTAATCGAAACACATTTCAGTTGAATGCATTCAGTTGTACAACTGACTAGATATCTCCCTTTCCCTTTCCCTTTCACCTACATTACAGCGTTACCCAACATGAGGCACAATAAACAGAGATCACAGAGACACTGGACACTCTGGACAGGTGAGAGAATTTATGGCTGAAAATACCTATGCATTATGTGTCTGAAAGCCTCT
This sequence comes from Coregonus clupeaformis, assembly GCF_020615455.1. NCBI lineage: Eukaryota > Metazoa > Chordata > Actinopteri > Salmoniformes > Salmonidae > Coregonus > Coregonus clupeaformis. The sequence continues at coordinate 3,217,702 of NC_059199.1, read as the reverse complement.
CTGTCTCTGAATTTTTTTTTTTTTGGGATCCACTGAAGTGAAACAAAAAACACTTTTATGCATTTCTTTTGACTCGGAGGCCAAAGACTGGAACAAGACACCGGTCTGGTTTTTGGACGTACAGGCGCCTCTTTAATCTCCTTCTCTCTTTTCTCCTGGAGTCTTGAGTGTTGTTTGGCTTTTTCTTGTGGTGTTAGCTTGGAACGAAGCAGACCAGGGGTGGATGGAATGTGTGTGGAGGAGAAGTGTTGGAAAAAGAGAAGTGGATGTAGAGAGGAAAAATCAAGCTTGACGGGGTCAATGCTATCACTCATGGGGAGCAAGACACCTGAGACTCCCCAGGTGGACAACGAGACAGCACCCCTATAACCCCACCCTGCCCTAACCTCAGAGTACCCTTACTCCCATCCCACCCACCTTCTTCCCTACCCTCCCCAGGGCTCCTCCAAAACAGGTGAAGAGTCAACCGTGTTGGGGTATCTGTATCCATCTCTCTAGGTTATCTGAGGTCTGAGATGAGTTAAACTCAGATTGTTTCCTAGGTTAGCCGAGAGGCTAGTAATTAAGTGATGTAACTGAATAGCACTCAAACAGAACCTAACCCCTGCTCATCAAGTCACAATTGATCTACACTCAGACATTCATTCGTAGTGCATTGGTTTCATGTAACTAAAGCAGGAATGTGCTTTCTTATCAAGCTTTATTCCTTTACTATGACTAGATTATGTTTTCACTCAAACCATCTCCCATTTCACATTCAGCACCATTAGCCATGTTGCTTCTACAGTACATTATCTATGCTAAGCTAACCCACTATAGTACATTAGCTATGCTAAGTTAACCCACAACAGTACATTAGCTATGCTAAGCTAACCCACTACAGTACATTAGCTATGCTAAGCTAACCCACTACAGTACATGATATATGCTAAGCTAACCCGCTACAGTACATTATTTATGCTAAGCTAACCCACTACAGTACATTAGCTATGCTAAGCTAACCCACTACAGTACATTAGCTATGCTAAGCTAACCCACTACAGTACATTAGCTATGCTAAGCTAACCTCCCATGTGAGCCCAGTGTTTGTGTGGCGGGGCTAGCACTTACTGTGTGTCAGGTGGCTGTATGTAGCGGGTCACTATCGGGTTGCCCATGGAACATGGCAACTTAATTACCGACTGCCACTTCTGGCTATCATGACCACACTCATGTGTCACTAACTCCTCCTCTTCTCTCTATGCTTTATCCCTCGTTTCCTCTTACCCTCCGTCCCTCCCTCCATCCCCCCTATCTCTCCCTCCCTCCATCCCCCCTATCTCTCCCTCCCTCCATCCCCCTATCTCTCCCTCCCTCCATCCCCCCTATCTCTCCCTCCCTCCATCCCCCCTATCTCTCTCTCCCTCCATCCCCCCTATCTCTCCCTCCCTCCATCCCCCCTATCTCTCTCTCCCTCCATCCCCCCTATCTCTCCCTCCCTCCATCCCCCCTATCTCTCCCTCCCTCCATCCCCCCTATCTCTCCCTCCCTCCATCCCCCCTATATCTCTCTCCCTCCATCCCCCCTATCTCTCTCTCCATCCATCTACCTCTCTTCCTCTAGTGGGTGCTGTAGTTAATGTTTACTCTCCTCAGTCCCAGTCAGGCCTTGGTTCACGGCTAGCGGGTCACCGCCATCCGCCATGGGCGTGTTCAGCTGAAATTACACAAAGCATGTTTTCAACCCCCCTCTATCCCTCCATCCATCCCTCCCTCTGTTCACCCACTTCCCCCTTTCTCGGTCCACAAGCTCCAGAGAAGCCTGGCTTAATTGTGAATTCAGTCATGTGCTAGAATTTGGTTCATGACAAAGTCTTATTCAAAGGATGACAGTGGGGATTGTAAGACGTAGAATTGTAATGTAGCGTTAACATGGAAGGAGGGAGAAGGAAACATTATATATTACATATATATATATATATATCGCATGTGCCTTAGTGACTTGAACAAGAATGAAATGTGTCAGGCAGAAAGATTTGGTGATTTATCATAGCAGTATAACAACAGTTGTTCATTGTAACACACACACACACACACACATCTTAAGAAAACATTCCTGTATAGTGATTAATTCCTATTGATTGGTGGTGGTGGTAATACTAAGAATGCAGAACATAAATATATTCTCATCTAGACAACCTGCTATTCATTCATTCCGTGTTTGGCTGAGATAACAGCATAGATCAACTCAAGCACAAATCAACAATTTCTGACAACCGTTCAGCTCTTCCAGTTAGGGAGTTATGGAGGAAATTAAAATCAAATCGGAGGTCACACGTTATTGACGTGAACAGCACAACAAAACAGCTTTCTCATTGGCTCCAGGCCCCAGTATGGCATGTACCGATAGGCTGACATGTGTTTCGACTTTAGATTCAGGAACTAGCCTGGGAGCCTGAGCCTACCAACCACAGCAACCTCAGACTGAACACAGTCTCTCCCGGTAACCTGTGGCTAGTTCCGTTTAGTCTGTTCATTTGGCTGGAATGACTGAGGCGTTCAATCACCTCTGGCTGACATTGTCAGCGTTCAATCAGTCGTACAGGCAGAGAGGCTGTAGACCAGGGCTTTCCAACCCTCTTCCCGGAGATCTACTCTCCTGTAGGTTTTCAGTCCATCCCCTAATTTAGTGTATCTGATTCAGCTAGTTAAGGTCTTGTTGAGCAGCCAATAAGTAGAATCAGGTGTGTTAAATTAGGGTTGGACTGAAAACCCACAGGACGGTAGATCTCCAGGAAGAGGGTTGGAAAGCCCCACTGTAGGGCTAGCAGGGGCCAGCGTCTAGAAGAGATAAAAAAGCTAATGCTAAATAGAAATGAAAGCCATGCATTTAAAGCACAGCCCCCCCTCAAGCAAGCCTTACACAGCATTGGGGTGCAGTGTGTGTGTGTGTGTATGACTGTGTGTGTTTGTGTGTATGGCGATAGAGGCTGAGGGTGGAGTGAGAAGGCAGGTTGGGGTTAATGATGGCTTTATTCATCACAAAACCATTTGATGTTGCCAATTATTTTAATGATTACTTCATTGGCAAAGTGGGCAAACTCAGGCAGGAAATGCCAACAACGAACAGTGATCCCATTGTACTCATGCGTAAAACAAATCTAGATGAAAGAAAAAGCATTGTGAGTTTGAATTTTGAAAAGTTAGTGTGGGATAGGTGGGAACATTATTGTTATCGATCAATAATGACAAACCTCCTGGCATTGACAACTTAGATGGAAAGCTACTGAGGATGGTAGCTGACTCTATAGCCACTCCTATCTGTCATATCTTTAATCTGAGCCTAGAGGAAAGTCTTTGTCCTCAGGCCTGGAGGGAAGCCAAAGTCATTCCGCTACCCAAGAGTGGTAAAGCGGCCTTTACTGGTTCTAACAGCAGACCAATAGGCTTGCTACCAGCTCTTAGCAAACTGTTGGAAAAAATTATGTTTGACCAAATACAAGGCTCTTTCTCCGTAAACAAATTAACAACAGACTTTCAGCATGCTTATAGAGAAGGGCACTCAACATGTACTGCACTGACACAAATGACTGATGATTGGTTGAAAGATTGTGGGAGCTGTACTGTTAGATTTCAGTACAGCCTTTGATACTATTGACCATAACCTGTTGTTGAGAAAACGTATGTGTTATGGCTTTTCAACCTCTGCCATATTGTGGATTCAGAGCCATATATCTAACAGAACTCAGAGGGTTATCTTCAATGGAAGCTTCTCTAATGTCAAACATATAAAGTGTGGTGTCATTGTCTAGTCATACTGTGCATTCGGAAAGTATTCAGACCCCTTCCCTTATTCCACATTTTGTTACGTTACAGCCTTATTCTAAAATTAATCAAATTAATTTACACACAATACCCCATTATGACATAGGGAAAACAGGTTTTTAGAAATTTTTGCAAAAAATTAAACATAAATACCTTATTTACATTCAGACTCTTTGCTATGAGACTCGAAATTGAGCTCAGGTGCATCCTGTTTCCATTGATCATCCTTGAGATGTTTCTAAAACTTGATTGGAGTCCACCTGTAGTAAATTCAATTGATTGGACATGGTTTGGAAAGGCACACACCTGTCTATATAAGGTCCCACAGTTGACAGTTCGTGTCAGAGCAAAAACCAAGCCATGAGGTTGAAGGAATTGTCCGTAGAGCTCCGAGACAGGATTGTGTCGAGGCACAGATCTGGGGAAGGGTAACAAAACATTTCTGCAGCATTGAAGGTCCCCAAGAACACAGTGGCCTGCATCATTCTTAAATGGAATAAGTTTGGAACCACCAAGACATCCTAGAGCTGGCCGCCTGGCCAAACTGAGCAATCGGGGGAGAAGGGCCTTGGTCTGGGAGGTGACCAAGAACCCAATGGTCACTCTGACAGAGCTCCAGAGTTCCTCTGTGGAGATGGGAGAACCTTCCAGAAGGACAACCATCTCTGCAGCACTCCACCAATCAGGCAATAATGGTAGAGTGGCCAGACGGAAGCCACTCCTCAGTAAAAGGCACATGACAGCCCGCTTGGAGTTTGCCAAAAGGCACCTAAAGGACTCTCAGACATTGAGAAAGAAGATTCTCTGGTCTGATGAAACCAAAATTGAACTCTTTGGCCTGAATGCCAAGCGTCATGTCTGGCGGAAACCAGGTACCGCTCATCACCTGGCCAATACCATCCCTACCGTGAAGCATGGTGGTGGCAGCATCATGCTATGGGGACATTTTTCAGCGGCAGGGACTGGAAGACTAGTCAGGATCGAGGGAAAGATGATCGGTGCAAAGTTCAGAGAGATCTGAATTTCCTTGAGTGGCCATAGCCCGCTCTGGAGAGACCTGAACGATCCCCATCCATCCTGACAGAGCTTGAGGGGATCTGCAGAGAAGAAACTGAGAAACTCCCATAATATAGGTGTGCCAAGCTTGTAGCGTCATACCCAAGACGACTCGAGGCTGTAATCGCTGCCAAAGGTGCTTCATCAAAGTAGTGAGGAAAGGGTCTGAATACTTATGTAAATGTCATATTTCAAATATTTTTTTAGTACACATTTGCAAAAATGTCTAAAAACCTGTTTTTGCTTCGTCATTATGGGGTATTGTGTGTAGATTGATGAGGAAAAAAAATAAAAGATTTAATCAATATTAGAATAAGGCTGTAACGTAACAAAAGGTGAAAAAGGTGAATGGGTCTGAATATTTTCCCCTGCCTCTCTGCACGTGTGACACTGCTAGACAGATCCCTCTATGATACATCATTTGTGGGGGACAACATGTTTACTGTTGCCTTGTTTGACATGGTGTACCGGGACAATACATTTTTATTTTTATTCGTCTCAGGTGCTGCCACCACACACACTAGGAAACAAATTGTTCTGGAAAGAAATGGCTTCTTATGCTATTGATGTGTTTAGAGGAGAAATGGGTTCTTTTAAAATCTCACCAGACCCTCTGGCTATTGCAGTGTGTGTGTGTGTGTGTGTGTGTGTGTGTGTGTGTGTGTGTGTGTGTGTGTGTGTGTGTGTGTGTGTGTGTGTGTGTGTGTGTGTGTGTGTGTGTGTGTGTGTGTGTGTGTGTGTGTGTGTGTGTGTGTGCACTCCATTTTGGTCCGAAAATAAATTATCATTTTGTTTTCCCAGAAAATAGAAGGTAACGCAGGTGAACCGCATTAATTAATTAATTTGCTAATTTCACTTTTTTTCTCTTCCTTTTTCTCGCAGACTCAATCTTCCTCTCTTTGCTTCGTCCAAGTGTTTCTCTCACAACCACCTCTCTACCAATTAATTTAGTAACAGTCGCTTCATTCGAAAAATACATTTTAGGTCAAAACAAGTTTATAATTTGTCTGGCTGGGCTGATGAGACAGTGGATTGCGCAGTCAGATGGAACAGAGTAAATAGGTATTTTAACCTCTAAGGGACGGTTGTGCTAACGTGCGCTAATGTGATTAGCATGACTGTTGTAAGTAACAGCAAACTTTCCAGGACATAATAATAATAATAATAATATGCCATTTAGCAGACGCTTTTATCCAAAGCGACTTACAGTCATGCGTGTATACATTTTTTTTTTTGTGTATGGGTGGTCCCGGGGATCGAACCCACTACCTTGGCGTTACAAGCGCCGTGCTCTACCAGCTGAGCTACAGAGGACCACTTAGACATAGACATCTAACTGCACTGTTCAATTTACAGTAGCTATTACAGCAAAAAAATACCATGCTATTGTTTGAGGAGAGTGCAGAACAAGAAAAAAATGTATCACTGCAACTGGTTTGATACATTCTCCTTTGAAGGTAAATAATGTACTTACATTCAGTAATCTTGCTCTGATTTGTCATCCTAAGGGTCCCAGAGATAAAATGTAGCATAGTTTTGTTTGATAAAATCAATTTTTATATTCAAATGTAGGAACTGGGTTCTACAGTTTGAACCCCTGCTGTCTCTGGCTCCACACCCACCCACCCCGCCCGGCCATCTAGATGTGTGAAAGTTAGTGTATAAGCTAATGAGCATCATGTATGACATTCCTGGGAGTGTGTAAACTTACGTTTTGTATTACCATATCATTTTTGTATGTTCTCTATAGTTATGTCCTTGAAAATGTATTAATTGACCAATTCGGCACATTTGGGCAGACTTTATACAAAATAGTCCAGTATTGCAATGCTTCATTGGATCAATCTGAAACTTTGCATACACACTGCTGCCATCTAGTGGCCCAAATCTAAATAGCGCCTAAACTGCAATATTATATTGTGGCCTTTCTCTTACATTTCAATGGATGGAACAAAAAAATAAATAGAAAAAGTATGTTTTTCTGTTTGTATTATCTTTTACCAGATCTAATGTGTTATATTCTCCTACATTAATTTCACATTTCCACAAACATCAAAGTGTTTCATTTCAAATGGTATCAAGAATATGCATATCCTTGCTTCAGGTCTTGAGCTACAGGCAGTTAGATTTGGGTATGTCATTTTAGGCGAAAATTGAAAAAAAGTTTTGAATCCTTAAGAGGTTAACGTCATAGATTTAGCCGGTGGTAATTTGTGGAATAGACACCGGCTGGAATGCGATGTTAACCAGTCAGCATTCAGGATTAGACCCACCCAATGTATAATCCAGAGTATAGCACCTAATTTGCTTCTGCTGTTTGGGATCGATGTCACGCATGCCTCAGACCTTTGTTCTTTGGGAACGAGGCAAGGAGGGGTGGAATAGGTTTTGATATCTAAATGTCATTTAGAGCGTTAAATAAATAGGACCCCGTTCTGGGTCTTAATTTTAATTATGCAACAAATGAAATTCCTATGAATATTTATTTCAGTTCAGTGTTGATTGTAATTACATGGAAACATGATTTACTGCTAAGATTGCTGCATTAGCCAGGGAGAGAAAAACTGGAGAAATAAATACATAAATTAATTTTAACATGCAGAGAGAGGGAGGACACTTTTCCCCAAATGGCTTATGGGATTTTTTCATTATCAAAAGAAAAATAGTCACTAGCCTCCTCTCCTTGGCTGAGATTCAGCGGCGCTTGAAACATTAATTGTTTCTCAATACCACAATAACAAAGGGGGTGTCATTTCTGTGGGGACCTGTCGCAGAACGACCAGTGTGTGTGTGTGTGTGTATGTAAGACATTTTGATGGAGATGTCAGGTACGTCTCTTTGTCCACAGTGGTGACAAATTCAAGGGTTTGGAACCATGGTGCATATTAACGTTGTAATTGTTAATAATGATCTGTGGTAACTGATATCAGTCTGTCAAGAGAGAGGGGAGAGAGAGAGAGAGAGAGAGAGAGCGAGCGAGAGAGCGAGAGAGAGAGAGAGAGAGAGGGGAGAGAGGGAAAATAGAGGGAAGAGAGAGGGAAGAGAGAGAGAGAGTGGGGAGAGAGGGAAGAGAGAGAGAGAGAGAGAGAGAGAGAGAGAGAGAGAGAGAGAGAGAGAGAGAGAGAGGAAAGAGAGAGGGAAGAGAAAGGGAAGAGAGAGAGAAGAGAGAGGGAAGAGAGAGGGAAAAGGACAAGAGCAGCGATAGAAAGAGAGGAAATTGTTTGAATAAAGGGCCCCTGCTCTGTTTAATATTCTTGTGATGAAGTATGAAACGAGGGAGGACAGAGGGAGAGGAGGGCGGAGGGGAGAGAGGAGGGGAAGAGGTCCAAGGGGTGTCAGTATGGGACATGCACAGCTACAGCGGAGCTGTGACTGTATCAAATTAATGAATCTCATTATGTAGTTATGCCATTTATTCTGGTAATGACCAAACTAGCCATTAATTTGTTGCCTCCTTCTGTCATTCTCTCTCTCTCTCTCTCTCTCTCTCTCTCTCTCTCTCTCTCTCTCTCTCTCTCTCTGTATTTCTGTCTCTCTGTCTCTCTCTCTCTCTCTCTCTCTCTCTGTCTCTCTATCTACACACACACACACACACACATGCACACGCACACACACACACACGCACACAGAGGTAGACCTATCGTGATGGACAGTGATTTCTAGTACACCCTTTCCTCGAGCTTCGTCAGTTGTTCATGCAGAGCTTTTCTTTGTTGATCCTGCAGTGTGGAGGGAGAGGCCTCAGCATTAATGACATGTTCACTCACTGCTTAGTTCACAGACGGCGCTCGATAATGCGTCTGCTGCAACTACCTCCACTGTCTCACTCAGCCTCAACGTACAGTATATATCAACCTATCGCTCCTTCTTGGAATTGTGTGTATGTGTGTGTGTCCTTCCTTCCAAGACTTGGTGTTATCACCTACCATATGGAGCCTTTTTATTCACCTTGTCCTCTTTCAGTACGGAAAGTGAACAAAGCGAAAGAGGCCATGGCTCGTCCTTAGCTGTATTTAACTCAATCGGCTAACTAGCTGTCACCCCTTTAAGGTTTTCAGATGCTGTCAGAGTAGTGAAAGTTCCTGTGTGTACTACATACATGTCTTTTATAAGGCGTTTGGGCCTTGCTTTTTTTTTTTTATATAGAAGGATGTTATTGTCCAGCCATAATATACATTCCCCTGTGTTAGCCACTCCTATCTGTTGTTTGTTTGTGGACAGGTTTTCGGCCTATGACGTGTAGCTTAGAGCGTTATGTCATAGCATTTGGCTACCAGACCCTTCGCAAAGCAAACTTTTGGAGTTTGCGGCAGTTTGCCTTGTGCCAAACAGCTGTAGTCAGAAAAAAATTAACACCCCCTACTTCGACTTGAAGTGCACCAAGGTCTGTCAACTCCCTTTATTTGTAGACCCCTAAGAGCCTCCTCTTCCTCTGTTGTATTGTATACATACAGTATGGTATACCTATAGTACATACAGGACTCACTATCCCCTACATTTACCTCATTTGTACTTAAACTGTAACCGCTAAACTTTTGTAACTTAACCCCGTGTCCCCTGTCCCACGAAATTGAACCCCCCCTTTTCCCCGGGCGTCCCTCCCTCCCTCCTATAGTCCAGCTAGTGACCCCGACGCCATCTTATTCTCTCTTGTAGCCGTTCCGCCGAGTGACCTTCTCGGTGGTGAGCCAACCCCAGGACCCCCACCAGCAGGGATCGCTGCAGAGCTGCTACGACAGTGGGCTGGAGGAGTCGGAGACGCCCAGCAGCAAGAGCTCTTCGGGGGGCCCCAGGCTGGGTGCATTGCCCCTGCCCGAGGACAGCTACGAGAGGACCACACCGGATGGCAGTGTCGGTGAGGCAGAGCATATGGAAAATGGTAGGGGCAAACACTAAAGAGCAGATAGAAAGTACGTTACACATTGAGACATATATTCTACACAGAGTACATAGGTGAACACCAAGGCAGATACAGGCACATGCAGATGTTTTATTCCCAACGTGTAGGAGTTCTTGTGTGTAGAGAAAGAAGGTGGTATTGTGCGTTATGGGTGTGAGGTTGATTTTGAACAGGGAGGTGAGGTCTGGATCATTAGGGAGTGTTGGACATACCCTCTGGACATGAATACTGCAGCTGGTGCAGGTTGAATTTAATTTGAGACCAGGTATGCATTCATCAAGTGAATATAATCTGGAGCACAGGCAGCTTTTGCTTTAGCCTTTGATGCACGCTCCTCGACTCGTCTTGAAAGACCTGGGTTAATTTGATTAGGTTTGAGTAGATGTAATAACCTTATGAATTTATTTCCATATTAGATCAAGGCCTTGGTAGTTCATCTTCCGGTATGTTCTTTGGACCGCGTCCCCATCCCCTTGCCAGTTGAATTTCATCTGGAGCTACTGTACATCTACCTGGCCTGATTGATTTTCTACACCATCTTTATTTGAAATTTGGTTTGTGAAGGCTGAAGTAAAAACACATACTTTCCCACCTTCCATTGAATCCATCGGAGGCATTGAGCTAGATTCTAGAACAAGCTAACTGCAGCACAGATGGATACATGATGGTTCACTGTCTGACGGTGATTTATTTGTCTTGATTTATTTGTCTATAATCAGTCATCTGCAGGTGGAGCTGATTCTCTTGTAGATTTGAAAGGGATGGAAGATACCCCAAAGCATGCTAGCCTAGCTTTCTCCTCAGGCTCCATTTCTACCATGGTTATTTAGCTGATACTTTCAGTTTACACACTGTATTATGTGACCTGGAATCAAAACCACAACTCTGGTGTTGTGAGGCGAGCTGTTTTATCAAGCCATTGCTGAATCTGCAGTCCTAGTTGATGTATTCTGTGGCATGGGGAAAACCAGCGAGGGTTTTAGAGGTAATGGACCCACTAATAGTCTGGTTTAGATCTAACAAGCTGTGGCCCGTCTTAAGACTGTAAGCCTGAGCAGGGCGGCTTTACAAGTGGCTGAAGATGAGAATATTCAAATTGCATAAATCTTCTGTGATTTCCTTCTGCAATGTTTCAAGGCTTTGTGTCCCACAGTTTATCTGAGGGGAAGTCAAACCTTGTCATTTTGACTGGTAAGGGCATATCTGCAGTCCAAATGAAGTCATATTTTCATAATTAATAATCTAACTACATTTCTATAACGGCGATACGCGACCGGAATTTGACCTTCAGGTTGTCAATCTGGCTGACTGAAATAAACCTGAGGACAGATATACCAACAGACAGACATATCCAGAAAGAAAGACAGACAGATCCAGACAGACACACAGATCCAGACAGACAGACAGACAGACAGATCCAGACAGACAGACAGATCTAGACAGACAGATCCAGGCAGATCCAGACAGATCCAGACATACAGACAGACAGATCCAGACAGAAAGACAGATCTAGACAGACAGATCCAGGCAGATCCAGACAGATCCAGACAGATCCAGACATACAGACAGACAGATCCAGACAGATCCAGACAGATCCAGACAGATCCAGACAGATCCAGACATACAGACAGACAGATCCAGACAGACAGGCATATCCAGACAGACAGACAGATCCAGACAGACAGATCCAGACATACAGCAGATCCAGACAGATCCAAACAGACAGACATACAGATCCAGACAGATCCAGACAGACAGACAGATCCAGACAGACAGACAGATCCAGACAAATCCAGACAGATCCAGACAGACAGACAAATCCAGACCGATCCAGACCGATCCAGACAGATCTAGACAGATAGACCGATCCATACAGACAGACACAATGTTCAACTCTGGGTGTCTCAAATGAGCTTTTTAATTTTGCCATTCTCTGAGAACATTGAGGCTACTTAATGTAGATTAAAAACGATTTGTATGTCAGATTGCTCAGGCCTACTCAGTGTGGGTTGGGGGCTGCCCTCAGGGGATTTAAGGCCTCTCATTCAGACAATGGTTACCCATTTACAGGCCAAATTAGCCGCAATTAAAGGCTCGTTTCAATTTGGTCTGCGCTTAAAGTAATTGGAATGAAGGAATCAATATGAGACAGGCAGATTAGATCAAAACTGGGATCTGCCTATCAATCAAATCCACTGAGGTCAAAAAGAGAAAGAGTTGAAAAAACACACACTTTGTTGAAAAGATTGAAATGAAAGTTTTTCATTACTGCTGTAGAGAGCAGTGGAGGCTGCTGAGGGGAGGACGGCTCGTAATAATGGCTGGAACGGCAAAAATGGAATGGCATCAAACACCTGGAAACCATGGAAACCATGTGTTTGATGTATTTGATACCAGTCCATTGATTCCGCTCCAGCAATTACCACAAGCCCGTTCTCCCCAATTAAGGTGCCACCAACCTCCCTGTGGTAGAGAGATCAGTTTTGCATTGTGCTTAGTATTTCTGTGGTCTTTCTATTGCTCTATTCTTCTTTGTGGGAAAAAAAAAAAAAAACGTCAAGGTCAAACACGGCAAGGTAGATGAATGGTAGCCTAGCCACTACACACAATCTTTAGGAGGATCAGTTCATTTGTTCTGTGTGTGTGTGTCCTTATTGCCATTGTCTTCTCCAGTGTGTGTGTTTCTCCTAGTTGATGTATTCTGTGGCATGGGGAAAACCAGCGAGGGTTTAGAGGTAATGGACCCACTAATAGTCTGGTTTGGATCTAACAAGCTGTGGCCGTCTTCAATGTGTGTGTTTCTCAGATCCCTTATTCACCTCTCTACACCACAAATGTTATCTATATCTCTAATATCTATCTAATGATATATATCTCTAATATCTATCTTTTCTCAATTGCTAGAATGAATTACAATTTACTACTCTCAGTCCCAGAAACTTGCCTGCGACAGAAAGCTTACACTTTGGTGCAGTATCTTTGCTGCTTCCGCTGAAAATCCTGCAATCAGATCGCTTATGAGTTCAGACCTCGCATTTCTACCTCCAGATGTAACTTCCTGGTTTGGAAGTAGATTATTGGCCAAGGCACTATAACCATTCCAAAGGGAGGCTATGCTGTTCTACTGTTACCCTCATGCAGCAGTGCTACATTAACTCGCTGCTAACCCGCCGTCCATTAAAACGGGGAGTTTCTGTGACAGAAATAGGGAACAAAAGTTAGCAGATGGGCGCGGTGCCGTGTAGAGTCGGCGCTGCGGCGTCGTTAGGCTCTGGTCGTTAGGTTTGCATGAGAGATGTTTAGTGACGGTGGGAGCGGTGCAGTGTCTTTGTGTCGCCCCGCTGAATCTGTCCTCACACCCCCGCCGTCTGACCAGAGTGTCGGGATTAAGGTCAGGGAGGGGTGAAGAGGGAAGGAGGAAGGGGGAGTTAGAGGGTTCACGATGCACCAGGACTGTCTCAGTCTGGTTACTCCATCTTTGTGGAGAAAGGGGGTTTGAAATGTATCCTGATTCACACCAAGAGGAGATAACGTTAGCTGTCAAGTGCATAGAGAGTGTAGATCAGAAAATCCAGTAAATGGCTTCACATTCACATTGAATTATGCTAGTCATTAAACTCCCAACTCCCCAACTCCTTCCATGCCTGCATGGTCATTTTGAAATGTCACACGGTTGAGTCTTCCAGGGAGGTGACAGTGGAGATTGAAGGTCATCTTCACAGCTCTCTCTCTCTGCTATAGTCCGTTATTCCTGCGTCTATGCCCACCCGCCGTGAGGTTGAGTGGCATCCTTGGGTGCCGGTCAGTTGGAGTTCTGTTTGGAGAAGTGGGAGGGCTTGTTCTGAGGCTCTGGGAGCCATGCGGGAAATCCCGGCTCTCCAACGTGGTCATTGTCACTCGATGATCAAGGTGACGGCACAAGGTGCGGTCCACCACCACTGCGGTCCCCTCTCTTGTTCTCTTCTCTCTCATTCTCTTTTTCTATCTCTCTACTTCTCACCCCATTTCCCATCTCCCCACTTCACTAACTAGTAACTCAAATGCTTTCTTCTATGATCGGCGCATTCCATTAGAGTGAGAACCACCCATAAAGTCAGAGGTCAGAGTTCAATCACTGCACAGCTAAGCATTAGAGTGAGAACCACCCATAAAGTCAGAGGTCAGAGTTCAATCACTGCACAGCTAAGCATTAGAGTGAGAACCACCCATAAAGTCAGAATAACTTGATGCTGCCGATGTGTGTCAGAAGTCAGAATTCAAACACTCCATTAGACAGTTACGGATGGCCAGTGATAGTGTACACTATGGTCTCAGACGGGGTGTGGGTGGGGTAGGGGATTGGCAGGACGGCATGGCCAGTGATAGTGTACACTATGGTTTCAGACATGGTGTGGGTGGGGAAGGGGATTTGCAGGACGGGATGGGCAGACATTCATTTTCTCATTTTCTGCATATTGATCCTGAGCACTGTGAGACATGTGAATGTTTCATTTCTCATTATACATCGGCAACCAGCACATCAAGAAAATACACCTTTCCTCATTGCACTTTCATCTGTAACGTGTAAAGCGTTAGATAAGAGGGGAACCGCTCTCGGCGGTTGAGTTTGTAGGATCTGTTTTATGGTATTTATTAGACATTAACTTGTAGTGTTTGTGTGCAATAGATTATAGATGGCTGGCTGTTACAGGGGAGCGACTATATGAGTCATTTCCTGTGTGAATGTAGCCTTTCCAGCCTGCTGGTGATGTCTAAGTTGAATGGTATGATCATTGATTTATACCAGTCATCATATGGCTTTGGCCAAGTGTATCTTTATGTAGTGAAGTTGCACACTACTGCATTCTCTCTCATTTGCCCAGTTGGGTGTGGTAGATTGTAGCTGAGAGCTAGCAGTTAGCTATGGCTAACAACTAACAGATCTGTGTCATAGAGTAGCACTACTGCTAAGCTAGGCTAAGCTAAACTCTGTGTCATAGAGTAGCACTAACAGCTAAGCTAGGCTAAGCTGAACTCTGTGTCATAGAGTAGCACAACTACTAAGCTAAGCTAAGCTAAACTCTGTGTCATAGAGTAGCACTACTGCTAAGCTAGGCTAAGCTAAACTCTGTGTCATACAGTAGCACTAACAGCTAAGCTAGGCTAAGCTAAACTCTGTGTCATAGAGTAGCACTACTGCTAAGCTAGGCTAAGCTAAAGTCTGTGTTATTTAGTAGCGCTATGAGAGACAGAGAGAGAGAGAGAGAGAGAGAGAGAGAGAGAGAGAGAGAGAGAGAGAGAGAGAGAGAGAGAGAGAGAGAGAGAGAGTCACAGAGAGAGAAGGGGAGAGAGAAAGGGTGGGTATGAGAGAAATATAGTATGTTATGTAAAGTTAGGAAGAGCAAAGGTACATATAAACATTCCACTGTTAGTCTATACCTGCTGTTTATGAAGCGTGTGACAAATAACATTTGATTGATTCGATTTGATGTGTGATGCCAGAGAGAGGTAAAAAGAGAGAGAGAGAGAACTAACAACGTGTATGTTTGAGGCGAAGGCTGAGAGAGTGAAAGAAAGAGATGCAGATAGAGAAGTGGTGGGTGCTGCTAGCATTAGCATGCATAGAGCGGCGTCTCTTGATTTGGCTGCGTTGAGACATCCTCTCTTCTCTCCAGGCTCTTTCTCTTTCCTCTCTGTCCTGCTAGGTGTTGAGAGGGAACCCTCTGGGCGCTGCCACTGGTTCACAAACATCATTAAGCGCTCCGGAGCCCTGCTCAATGCAACGGGATATACAAGTGCCGCATCGTACCGTAGCATTTATCAGTCAGGTTCATGCTTCAGGCCTTTCTCTCAGTCTGTCTGTCTCCCTCTCTTTCACGCTCTCCCTCTCCCCCCTCCCTCCTTCTCTCTCTCTCTCTCTCTCTCGCTTTCTCGTTCATTCCCTCTGTCTCACAGCCATGTTTTCTGGCTGCCCAGAGAAGCACAGTAGATCACGATGTTGTTGTTGTCTCTTCACTCTCTTGTGTCCGTCAGTCTGCTGCTTAGGCTGGTTATCAGTGAGTGTGTGGCACGTCGTAGAGAAACTCAGTTCATTAAGCAAGCCCCAATCCGAGGGC
>NC_059199.1:3191848-3196848 GCF_020615455.1 Coregonus clupeaformis | reverse complement strand
GAAAATTCAACGGAGGGCAGAACACTGTAGGTGTACAAGGTTTTTCCCAAGCCCAAACAAGCTCAAACAAGATTGGACCTGCTTAAAGTCAATGTATCACAAAACTGACTTTGTTCACTGTGTGATTACCGTATTTGGTCACTTGTAACTTTTTGAGGTGTGAGTGTGAAATTGCAGTTAGTCCAGATTCTGGTAGGATCTACCGGAATGTTCCTGAATGAGAAAGAGATGGAGGATATCTGCTTAATTTCTCGGCCATGCTGTGATCTCTTCTACCTTTAACAAATGAGAGTGGAAGCCAGTTCTTAATGGGTTCAGCATTACAGACGGTTCTTGGCCCTTGGCTCAGATACCTTTTAGATAAATGAGACAGCTCTGAGATGATCTGGGGTCTGGAGCCACACTCTGAAGTACCTGCTAGACAGCGAGACAGCGTTTTCTCCTCCAATGCCAATGGGTTTCAGTGTGTCTGAAACATGTCTGAAAGCCAGTGCCAATAGGTTCAGTATGTCTGAAACATATCTGTGTGTTGTTCGCAACTGTAAACTTACCTCCTCTATATATATATATATGTTTTTGCATATGTTTAAGGTTTGTGTGTGTGTGTGTGTGTGTGGTATTGTCTCTGTGTGTATCTTTGTGTAGAGAGAGTGCAGTGTGTGGTATTGTCCCTGTGTGTATCTTTGTGTAGAGAGAGTGCAGTGTGTGGTATTGTCTCTGTGTGTATCTTTGTGTGAGAGAGTGCAGTGTGTGGTATTGTCTCTGTGTGTATCTTTGTGTAGAGAGAGTGCAGTGTGTGGTATTGTCTCTGTGTGTATCTTTGTGTAGAGAGTGCAGTGTGTGGTATTGTCTCTGTGTGTATCTTTGTGTAGAGAGAGTGCAGTGTGTGGTATTGTCTCTGTGTGTATCTTTGTGTGAGAGAGTGCAGTGTGTGGTATTGTCTCTGTGTGTATCTTTGTGTAGAGAGTGCATAACAGCTTGACATTTCAGTCTCTTCCCAGTCTCGTCTCCTGTATTGTATCATAATCCTCCTGCTAAAGCTCTTAACGTCTCTTACAAGACAATGAGCCAGTAGGAAGCAGAAGACCCCAGTCAATGACCCTTGAACCAATGGCCTTTAGCACTAATTCACCCCTGCTCTAAGCCACATTCACATGAAGCCCATAGTCACCCTTTACCCAAAGCACATTCTCAGTAAGAACATTGAGGCCCATAGCATTTGAATTGGTTTATTGTATTGGAATGAATGGGTCATTCTCACAATGTCATATTATACAGTAGGTGATGTTGTTTGAATAGACAGGACTTGGCTTGCATGCCCTCTAGGTGGGGGAACCATGACTGTTGCTGGCTAAAGCTTCAACCACTAATAGAAACAACATGAATACGAGCTCTTCCTAAAGGACTGTGCAATAGGCCTATCTACTGGAGACATACTTCATCTAATTGCAGTGTTCTTTGATCTGAATCCGCCCACCTCACACACACACACACACACACACACCAAAGCCACACACACACACACACACACACCAAAGCCACACACACACACACACACACACCAAAGCCACACACACACACACACACACACACACACACCAAAGCCACACACACACACAGAAATGACAAAAGAAGGACGATCATGACTGATCAAGGACCTACACAGTACGTTGTAGCCCTGTGGCAGTTTTAGTCCTAGTGGTGCGTGTGTGTCTGTTTTGCGTGTTTGTGTGTTTTTTGTGTGTGTGTACCTACCTGCCTGTGTCCCCTTGTGTCTGCTTGCCTGTGTGTGTGTGTGTGTGTGTGTGTGTGTGTGTGTGTGTGTGTGTGTGTGTGTGTGTGTGTGCGTGCGTGCGTGCGTGCGTGCGTGCGTGCGTGCGTGTGCGTGTGCGTGTGCATGTGCGTGTGTGTGTGTGTGTGTGTGATTAGCATTACAGACGGTTCTTGGCCCTTGGCTCAGAGACCTTTTAGATAAATGAGACAGCTCTGAGATGATCTGGGGTCTGGAGCCAGACTCTGAAGTACCTGCTATCACATCGGCCATCAGATCACTTTAATTACCCCAGAGAAATTAAACACACGCACACACACAACCATACAGAAATTAAGCAAGGGGGAGATATTGGAGAAATCCAGTATAAAAAAAACAACATTGGTAGGATGGTTGGCTGGTTGAGGCTCAACACTACAGCGACTGAATGTTATAGACCAATTCCTACAGTCTGTGTGTGTGTCCATATTTGCATTAACTGATCGGCGTGGACAGAGATAGAGGTACTGCAGAAAGAATGGGCATGATAAATGTTGCATTACATCTCCCCATCTCACTACTGAACCACCTCTCAGAATAATAGGAAAAAATACTTGCACTTTCTCTGTTTCTGGTTGCCAGGGTTTTTATTAGGTTTCCACGTTGGCAGACCAGCCCAATAAATCTGTCCCTATTTCAAGATATATTACTGACCAGGCACTGTGTTAGAGAGAAGGATGGACTGTGTGTGTGTGTGTGCGTGTCTCAGTGTCAGCGTGTGTGTGTAATGTACATGTGTGTGTGTTTGTCAAAAGAGATCATATCATATTCTCCTAGCAGCAATACCACTGTGGCACAGATCAGATTCAGATCAGATTAAGATTAATATCAGATGTAGTACATTTCTTCTTACTCTCCTCTCCTCATCTAACACAGAGGATATTGTTACACAGAGGATATTGTTACACAGAGGATATTGTTACACAGAGGATATTGTTACACAGAGGAATTGTTACACAGAGGGTATTGTTACACAGAGGGTATTGATAAACAGAGGGTATTGATACACATAGGGTATTGTTAGAAAGAGGGAATTGTTACACAGAGGGTATTGATACACAGAGGATATTGTTACACTGAGGGTATTGTTACACAGAGGGTATTGTTACACAAAGGATATTGTTACAAATAGGGTATTGTTACACAGAGTGTATTGATACACAGAGGATATTATTACACAGAGGTTATTGTTACACAGAGGGTATTGATACACTAAGGGTATTATTACAAATAGGTTATTGATACACAGAGGGTATTGATACAAAGAGGGTATTGTTACACAGAGAGTATTGATATACAGAGGGTATTGATACACAGAGGGTACTGATACACAGAGGGTATTGATACACAGAGGGTATTGATACACAGAGGGTATTGATACACAGAGGGTATTGATACACATAGGGTATTGTTAGAAAGAGGGTATTGTTACACAGATGGTATTGGTACACAGAGGGAATTGATAAACAGAGGGTACTGATACACAGAGGGTATTGATACACAGAGGGTATTGTTACACATAGGGTACTGATACATAGATGGTACTGATATACAGATGGTACTGATACACAGGGGATATTGATACACAGAGGGTACTGATACACAGAGGGTATTGTTACACATAGGGTATTGATACACAGAGGGTATTGATACACAGAGGATATTGTTACACAGAGGGTATTGTTAGAAAGAGGGTATTGTTACACAGAGGGTATTGGTACACAGAGGGTACTGATACATAGATGGTACTGATACACAGAGGGTAATGATATACAGAGGGTATTGATAAAAATAGTGTATTGTTACAAAGAGGGTGTTGTTACACAGAGGGTATTGATACACAGAGGGTATTGATACACAGATGGCTATTGATACACAGAGGGTATTGTTACAAAGAGGTTATTGTTACTCAGAGGGTATTGATACACATTGGGCACTGATACACAGATGGTATTGATACACAGAGGGTACTGATACACAGAGGGTATTGATACACAGAGGGTACTGATACACAGAGGGTATTGTTACACAGAGGGTATTGTTACACAGAGGGTATTGATACACAGAGGATATTGTTACACAGAGGGCATTGTTACACAGAGGATATTGTTACACAAAGCATATTGTTACAAATAGGGTATTGTTACACAGAGGGTATTGATACACAGAGGATATTATTACACAGAGGTTATTGTTACACAGAGGGTATTGATACACAGAGGGTATTGTTACACAGAGGGTATTGATACAAAGAGGGTATTGTTACACAGAGAGTATTGTTACACAGAGGGTATTGATACACAGAGGGTACTGATACACAGAGGGAATTGATACACAGACGGTACTGATACTTTGATGGTACTGATACACAGAGGGTACTGATACACAGAGGGTATTGTTACACAGAGGTTATTGATACACAGAGGGTATTGATACACAGAGGGTATTGATACACATGGGGTATTGTTAGAAAGAGGGTATTGTTACACAGAGGGTATTGGTACACAGAGGGAATTGATACACAGAGGGTACTGATACACAGAGGGTATTGATACACAGAGGGTATTGTTACACATAGGGTACTGATACATATATGGTACTGATACACAGATGGTACTGATACACAGGGGATATTGATACACAGAGGGTAATGATATACAGAGGGTATTGATACACAGAGTGTATTGTTACAAAGAGGGTGTTGTTACACAGAGGGTTTTCATACACAGAGGGTATTGATACACAGATGGTATTGTTACAAAGAGGTTATTGTTACTCAGAGGGTATTGATACACAGAGGGTACTGATACACAGATGGTATTGATACACAGAGGGTACTGATACACAGAGGGTATTGATACACAGAGGGTATTGATACACAGAGGATATTGTTACACAGAGGGTATTGTTACACAGAGGGTACTGTTACACAGAGGGTATTGATACACATAGGGTATTGATACACAGAGAGTATTGTTACACAGAGGGTATTGATACACAGAGGGTACTGATACACAGAGGGAATTGATACACAGACGGTACTGATACTTTGATGGTACTGATACACAGAGGGTACTGATACACAGAGGGTATTGTTACACAGAGGTTATTGATACACAGAGGGTATTGATACACAGAGGGTATTGATACACATAGGGTATTGTTAGAAAGAGGGTATTGTTACACAGAG
>NC_059199.1:3161848-3184348 GCF_020615455.1 Coregonus clupeaformis | reverse complement strand
CCTGTACAAGGCTGCATGACCAGCCAAAACCTTTCACCATAGTTATTGCCTTTAATCTATCACCATCCATCCATCCAGTATATGAAATAATCTTCTCATTCCTTTAAAAGAGAGAGTTGATAGAAGTCACTGTGAGGCTTTTTGAACTCAAAGCCTGAACAAAATAAATTGTTTTAAAGCAGGCAGGCTCAGGGAGGGGGCTTGGGAGGGAAGGAATAATAACATTAGGCTTTGGGATTTTGAAGAGAAACTGTATGAATAAGGATCCTTTTTGATGCCGGGGCCCGGAGGCAAAATAGTTTATCTGAGCAAGGTGATGGGGTGGGGGGCGGTGTTGCTATGTTGTTGTGTAGAGAGCAGGGTGGATGTTTTCACTGTGTGGTGTTGCTGTGTGGAGGATTAATTTAGAGAGATACAGTATGTTACGATTCCAATTCGTACAATATGTTACGAATGAGTTGTGCTTAAGATCCCGTTCAACCTCTTTATTGTAGAGAGCTAGCCCGCAACGATCTGAGCAGGGGCTGTACAAACAAAGAACGTGGGGCTAAGACTTGAGAGCACTCTGCCTAATGAAACATGCGCACGGGCGTGCGCACACACACACACACACACGCACACACACACACACACACGCACACACACACACACACACACACACACACACACACACACACACACACACACACACACACACACACACACACACACACACACACTGCTTCAGAGGGCAGCTCATGGTGCCCTCTCTGCTGATGATGATCGTAGTTGTCATGTTAAATAGGTGGTCCTGTACCTCACTGATGTAGTCTTTCTATGGACAACCCTTGTCCTCTGTGTAGTCCTCCCTCTTCTGTCTCCCACTCTGAAGACTACTAATTCAATGACAAACATGAGGCCTGAGAAATCAATGACTTTTCTCTCTGACAAGTTTAGCTCTCTCTCAACTCTCAACTCTGGACTCTCAGTCCCTGATCACACGGCATCTCGCTGAATATCAGCACTGCTAATCTTGGCCTATGGATAGAAGTCCCATTAGAAGTTGCACAGATCTAGGATCAGCTAACTCTATGAACTCATTAAGGAACACACTGCAAAACTGAGTGTTTTTCTACTTATATCATTGGTGTCATGACGGAGAGAGGCCTAACTAGGTTTCCATTCATCCTTAATTATCTTCTTAATTCCATTGGACACGAAGAAGGAAAGGCATCTGTTTTCAATCAGAAGGTTGAATCAGGTGTGTGTGGGTGTGTATGTGAGAGAGAGAGAGAGAGAGAGAGAGAGAGAGAGAGAGAGAGAGAGAGAGAGAAAAAAATTTGACATACCAATTAGGATCTGGCTAAAAATACTTGATTCAGTTATAGAACCCATTGCCCTTTATGGTTCTGAGGTCTGGGGTCCGCTCACCAACCAAGAATTCACAAAATGGGACAAACACCAAATTGAGACTCTGCATGCAGAATTCTGCAAAAACATCCTCCGTGTACAACGTAAAACACCAAATAATGCATGCAGAGCAGAATTAGGCCAATACCCGCTAATTATCAAAATCCAGAAAAGAGCCGTTAAATTCTATAACCACTTAAAAGGAAGCGATTCCCAAACCTTCCATAACAAAGCCATCACCTACAGAGAGATGAACTTGGAGAAGAGTCCCCTAAGTAAGCTTGTCCTGGGGCTCTGTTCACAAACACAAACAGACCCCACACAGCCCCAGGACAACAACAACAACAACACAACTAGACCCAACCAAATCATGAGAAAACAAAAAGAGAATTACTTGACACATTGGAAAGAACAAACAAAAAAACAGAGCAAACTAGAATGCTATTTGGCCCTAAACAGAGAGTACACAGTGGCAGAATACTTGACCACTGTGACTGACCCAAACTTAAGGAAAGCTTTGACTATGTACAGACTCAGTGAGCATAGCCTTGCTATTGAGAAAGGCCGCCGTAGGCAGACCTGGCTCTCAAGAGAAGACAGGCTATGTGCACACTGCCCACAAAATGAGGTGGAAACTGAGCTGCACTTCCTAACCTCCTGCCAAATGTATGACCATATTAGAGACACATATTTCCCTCAGATTACAGCGATCCACAAAGAATTCGAAAACAAACCCAATTTTGATAAACTCCCTTATCTACTGGGTGAAAAACCACAGTGTGCCATCACAGCTGCAAGATTTGTGACCTGTTGCCACAAGAAAAGGGGCAACCAGTGAAGAACAAACACCATTGTAAATACAACCCATATTTATGTTTATTTATTTTCCCATTTGTACTTTAACTATTTGCACATTGTTACAACACTGTATATATACATAATATGACATTTGAAATGTCTTTATTCTTTTGAAACTTCTGAGTGTAATGTTTACTGTTAATATTTTTTGTTTATTTCACTTTTGTTTACTATCTACTTCACTTGCTTTGGCAATGTTAACACACGTTTCCCATGCCAATAAAGCCCTTAAATTGAAATTGAATTGAAATTGAGAGAGAGAGAGAGAGAGAGAGAGAGAGAGAGAGAGAGAGAGAGAGAGAAGCCAGCCTGCAGACAATTCATGTGTTTCACCAGGACCAGCTGTAAAGAATCCCACAACATTTCCTCTCAAATCTTCTCCAATGGTGTGAAGCTTTGTTTTCACAGCTGCTTTTCTTTCTATCCTTTGCAATTCATATGCGTGAAAGTGTGTGTGTGTGTATTCCATAAGTTTGTGTGTGCACAAATCCTTTCTCTCCGTATAAGAATAGAAAAGAAAGATAAAATATAAATGCCAAATTGTTGAGGCGAAGACAGATGCAGAGCTCTTTCTTTTTTTTTTGTTCCGGCTCTGAACAAACCCCCAACGTATTTCCCTCCGTTTCTCTGCACTCAGTCGCCTGTCGTCAGCCATGTACTCATCTGTTTATATGTGAATGTTAATATCATTCCACCATAATCGGCTTGCCATGCCACGTCCCGGAAAAATGAATGTTATTTCTGGCATTTGGGGCGGATTATTTAATTACAAATCTCGGGGCTTGCTTGTCAGTCTGTTGGGTGGTGCACGGAACGGCAGCAGTGGCGAGGACTAACCGTGTCACAAACAGGAAGCGGCATCCTCCGTATCCAATTAATGGCAAGTCATTTATCATGACGGGGCTGGAGCCGCCGCCGTTTATAATAGAATAATAACACTGTCGCGTCCTCGTCCACCGCTCCCTCCGTGTCCCATGGTCCTTAGCTTCAGAGGAGACGGACGGGTCATTGTCGGTAGGGCATTAGAAGGGGGCGGAAGGGGAGGGGTGACAGTGAAGGAGAGGCAGAGGGAGACAGGGGACATGTTCACTAGACCACTCCGTTGTGCTAGCTGTTCACTGGGTGTGCTGCCTACAGCTGATAAACCACTGGTGTTTGAATAGCTTCTGGATGTGGCTGGTCTCCCTAATGAACTGTACATCAAAATCCTGGCACCAGAATTTGTCTTCAGCTACTGACTAGGCTAGGATCTGATTGGATGTCTAGCTTCCTGCTGGAAACTGATTGGTTGTTGTCTAGGGCTTTTTTTTTTTTTTTTCAATGTCCAGTCTGTATCAGTGAGAGACACTCCTGCATCACAACACAACAGAATAACAAAGAAGCATGAGACTTTGTCAACACCAGCGAGTAGTCTACCAGAGATGTGTGCACATCCCAATGCCTTATATATCCGTCTAAGGCTTTGACAAAAACCAGAATGGAGCCCTCACAGATGAGTTGAGCTAGGTAAATAGCATAGTAACCCTGTACAACTGTCAGAGGCTGTCAGACCTCATGATTGCATTGTTCAAAGTCATTGATTTCTCAGGCCTCATGTTTGTCATTGAATTAGTAGTCTTCAGAGTGGGAGACAGAAGGGGGAGGACTACACAGAGGACAAGGGTTGTCCATAGAGAGACTACA
Source organism: Coregonus clupeaformis (assembly GCF_020615455.1). NCBI lineage: Eukaryota > Metazoa > Chordata > Actinopteri > Salmoniformes > Salmonidae > Coregonus > Coregonus clupeaformis. The sequence goes on along the minus strand of NC_059199.1, from coordinate 3,180,418 downwards.
TCAGTGAGGTACAGGACCACCTATTTAACATGACAACTACGATCATCAGCAGCAGAGAGGGCACCATGAGCTGCCCTCTGAAGCAGTGTGTGTGTGTGTGTTATGTGTGTGTGTGTGTGTGTGTGTGTGTGTGTGTGTGTGTGTGTGTGTGTGTGTGTGTGTGTGTGTATTAGCGGCGGTGGTATTGCTAATTGAGCTCATTCTCCAGGACATCCTGTGCTACGGCCTTCGCCGGGTGCCAAGGGAAATACAGCGGGCTAGTGCCAGGCGTCCTTGGATCGACGCTAGCAGACACCATTCCATCCTGTCCTACCGCGCTCTCAAGGTCCTGCTGACAACTAACAGGACAGAAAGTTTCACCCGCAGAAATAAGCAAACAAACATGTTTTTAGCTTGGTTATTTGACGTTGGTCATGAGACAGAATGATAGATTCTGTTAAGGCTATTGGACTTGAATGTACCTGCTCAAGTAAGGTAGGTGAGTGTGTGTGTGTGTGTGTGTGTGTGTGTGTGTGTGTGTGTGTGTGTGTGTGTGTGTGTGTGTGTGTTTGACTACCAAGTGTACACGCAAACACATACACACACACATACACACACACACACTCAGAGTGCAGCATGGGCTGTCATCCATATGCCATGAAGTGGGGGTCCACACACACACCGACGTGAACAAATGCCTGTGGGACAAAGGTCTTAGGAGCCTGCTGTTTAAATGCCAGCCTTTCACTGCACCTCTCTGACCTCTGCTACAGCTGAACTCTACTGCCACCTCGCATAAGAATCACAATACATTGTGAAAGTGACTAGCCTTTTGCTAGCAACATGCATAGCAACAAGAGACGCTGCAGACATTTTCGACAGATTTTCATTAGAGAAGTGTCTCCAATAATGCAGAGATGTAAACAAACGTAGGCCTATCCGCAGTTATAGTTTAACATTTGTATGTATTTTTACTACCAGTAAGAGTGGTATTGCCATTCGCACACACACACACACACACACACACACACACACACACACACAGGAACACACATGCACACACGCACATACACAAACAAACAAACACACATACACACACACACACACACACACACACACACAGGCCAGAGATATGCGTCAAACAGGCTTTGTACTTCATGAGTGAATCATAGGTGTGTCTCTGGTCCCAGGCTACCTCCAGGCTAATCACGTCAGCATATACCATGAGAGAAAAGTGCTTTTGTCTACTGCACACAGGCTCTGGATGAAGAGTGTAGCCAACGTCCATCTTATACTAGCTGCTAGCACTATGCTTTCCCCTGAGGTTTCAGTTATGATGGGGCTAAACTAGCTTTACACTGGTTTCAGTTATGATGGGGCTAAACTAGCTTTACACTGGTTTCAGTTATGATGAGGCTAAACTAGCTTTACACTGGTTTCAGTTATGATGACGCTAAACTAGCTTTACACTGGTTTCAGTTATGATGGGGCTAAACTAGCTTTACACTGGTTTCAGTTATGATGACGCTAAAATAGCTTTACACTGGTTTCAGTTATGATGACGCTAAACTAGCTTTACACTGGTTTCAGTTATGATGACGCTAAACTAGCTTTACACTGGTTTCAGTTATGATGGGGCTAAACTAGCTTTACACTGGTTTCAGTTATGATGGGGCTAGACTAGCTTTACACTGGTTTCAGTTATGATGAGGTTAACCTTACACTGGTTTCAGTTATGATGGGGCTAGATTAGCCTTACACTGGTTTCAGTTATGATGAGGTTAGACGCATACAAACATGCACAACCAGACTAACACATAAAGGCCTTATTCAGCTCTTGCAAATATACGGTAGCTGCAGTGTGTTTGTGTGTATGTGTGTATGTGTGTGTGTGTGTGTGTGTGTGTTTGTGTGTGTGCGTGTGGGCCGGTGTGGATTTCCAGCACTAATACTCTGATGATTAGAATTAAGCTCAAACAGGCTTGTAAACTGCAAACGCTGAAATTAATCGTGAAATTAGAGGAAGAGGAGGAGGAGGGGGGAGGAGGAGGAGGGGGGAGGAGGAGGAGGAGGAGGAGGGGGGAGGAGGGGGGAAAAGGAGGAGGAGGAGGAGGAGGAGGGGGGAGGAGGAGGAGGAGGGGGAGGAGGAGGAGGAGGAGGAGGGCGGTAGGAGGGGGAAAATGAGGAGGAGGAGGGGGAAAAGAGCAGAAACATGGGGTCTTCTTTTCATAAAGTCAGGGATATGGTCGCCACAAACGATTCCCTCCGCCATAAGCCTGGAAATAAAGCCAGGGTTTTCAATGGAAATAATTATCCACGTTGACAGCTGATCCCTTTCTAAACGGCACAGCGCCGTTTTCCCTTCGTCGCTCACGCCCTACTGCGCCACTTCTCTCTCTCCGTTTGGGAATGTAATCTCTCCTTTGAGGACATGTGTGTGACAGGGTAATATTGAAGAGTTTCGCAGTTAAAATTGCCACAATATCCATCTCCTGCAAGTAATTAGAAGTGTTTGAGATGACGGCAGGGGGGCCAGTGTGTGTGTGTGTGTGTGTGTGTATGTACGAATGTGTGTGTTACTGAGGGGTTTATCAGGTTGTATAGTCAGGGGAGAAGAGTGAAGAGATCAGTTAGCACGGTGCTTCTGTTTGCAGAGCACAGAACTTAGCCATCCATCGCACACACACTATTTAGTTGTTTCTCATTGTCTGTCAGTGATGGTTGATGGTTACCATACCTGGTATGAAAGACCTTACCCTGTCTTTGACTTGTAGGACTGCATTATCATCGTTCAAAATGACAGAGAGAGAGAGAGAGAGAGAGAGAGAGAGAGAGAGAGAGAGAGAGAGAGAGAGAGAGAGAGAGAGAGAGAGAGAGAGAGAGAGAGAGAGAGAGAGAGAGAGAGAGAGAGAGAGAGAGAGAGAGAGAGAGAGAGAGAGAGAGAGAGAGAGAGAGAGAGAGAGAGAGAGAGAGAGAGAGAGAGAGAGAGAGAGAGAGAGAGAGAGAGAGAGAGAGAGAGAGAGAGAGAGAGAGAGAGAGAGAGAGAGAGAGAGAGAGAGAGAGAGAGAGAGAGAGAGAGAGAGAGAGAGAGAGAGAGAGAGAGAGAGAGAGTGAGAGATTATACACAGATATCACCTGTTCCTAAGCATTGTCATGAATAAACAAATTATTCAACAGCATCAGGGTGGATCTGTGTAGTGTGGGTGTAAGCCCAAGCCCAGCATTTAACATTATCTCATGTAGAGGTTAAACCATCCATATGTTTTAGAGGTCAGGGGAGTTGACTAAGAGTACAAAGGACCTTTGTAGCTAGCGTAAGACATTTGATCTTTCGATTGCTCCATGCTAGTCACCAATTCAGTCATTTCTGAATGGTCAAACAGTCCACAAGCCGAGCTCTCCTACTCAATCAATAACACCACTATGAATGAACTGTGACGCAAGACAGCAGAATAAATGTGTTGTAGAGTGTGTGGCCGCTGAGGATCACCCCCAATGAAATGCTCTTCCTCACTCCCTCCCTCCGTCCCTCCATCCATCCCTCCCTCCATCCCTCCCTCCCTCCCTCCCTCCCTCCCTCCCTCCCTCCCTCCATCTCTCTGCTCAATGTCTTCTCTGAATTACTGACCGTTGTGACCCAGAGGTGAAATATGCGTTATGAGGAGGAATATGACAGCTGAGTACATGACCTTGGGCCTCTTTCGCTCAATGTCAGAGCACAAGGTTCCCGCACTTCACAAGATTTAAGCAGCAGCTCAAGTCATTCCATGTAATTGTACAGGACAGGCAGGCGCTGGTGAGGCGCGAGTCCAAAAGGTCTCACACACATTCACGGCAAGCAGACTACCAGGCCCCGTTTCTGACGTAAACAAACATCTCATTGGGAAAATTAGAAAAAGCATCAGAGACAGAAAGCATCAGTCAGTTTATCTCAACTCAAAGCAGTCAAAAGTTTCAATGAAAAGGTGTTATCTGCCGTGGGCAGTCCAGTGCCTCTGTCTGTCCCCCAGCAGGCTGTTAGTGAGGTCAGTGCTGTCTGCGTTGTGGGCAGAAGAGTGTCTGAAGGCCCACTTAAGATCCCCTTTAGTCTTAGCTGTGCTGAGCTGGGCACCAGTGTCCGTCCGGTCTAGGCTCTGAACAGCACGCTGGGAACTCTCTCTCTCTCTCTCTCTCTCTCTCTCTCTCTCTCTCTCTCTCTCTCTCTCTCTCTCTCTCTCTCTCTCTCTCTCTCTCTCTCTCTCTCTCTCTCGTTCTCTCTGAGCTCTTTTCTGTCGGAGGCCTCAGTATGTATATATAATAATATATAATATAATATAATATAATATAATATAATATAATATAATATGCCATTTAGCAGACGCTTTTATCCAAAGCGACTTACAGTCATGTGTGCATACATTTTTGTGTATGTAGTCTAACTGTACATACTGTAGGTGTATGCATGCTGTCTGTCTATGTATCTGTATCCATCTGTCCATCAGTCTGTCTGTCAGTTGTCTGTCTGTCTTTGCATCTAGCCACACACGTCATTCTGGCTGTCAGTATTGTATAGACAGATTATCGGCTGCAGCATGTTTATTTATTTTTTTATTATGTTTTATTTCACCTTTATTTAACCAGGGAAGCCATTTGAGAACAAGTTCTCATTTACAACTGCGACCTGGCCAAGATAAAGCAAAGCAGTGCGATAAAAACAACATCACAGAGTTACATATGGGGTAAAACAAAACATAAAGTCAAAAATACAACAGAAAATATAAATACAGTGTGTGCAAAGGTAGCAAGTTATGGAGGTAAGGCATTAAATAGGCTATAGTGCAAAATAATTACAATTAGTATTAACACTGGAATGATAGATGTGCAAGAGATGATGTGCAAATAGAGATACTGGGGTGCAAATGAGCAAAATAAATAACAATATAGGGATGAGGTAGTTGGGTGGGCTAATTTCAGATGGGCTGTGTACAGCTGCAGTGATCGGTAAGGTGCTCTGACAACTGAAGCTTAAAGTTAGTGAGGGAGATAAGAGTCTCCAGCTTCAGAGAGTTTTGCAGTTCGTTCCAGTCATTGGCAGCAGAGAACTGGAAGGAATGGCGGCCAAAGGAGGTGTTGGCTTTGGGGATGACCAGTGAGATATACCTGTTGGAGCGCATACTACGGGTGGGCGTTGCTATGGTGACCAATGAGCTAAGATAAGGCGGGGATTTGCCTAGCAGTGATTTATAGATGGCCTGGAGCCAGTGGGTTTGGCGACGAATATGTAGTGAGGACCAGCCAACAAGAGCGTACAGGTCACAGTGGTGGGTAGTATATGGGGCTTTGGAGACAAAACGGATGGCACTGTGATAGACTACATCCAATTTACTGAGTAGAGTGTTGGAGGCTATTTTGTAAATGACATCGCCGAAGTCAAGGATCGGTAGGATAGTCAGTTTTGCGAGGGCATGTTTGGCAGCATGAGTGAAGGAGGCTTTGTTGCGAAATAGGAAGCCGATTCTGGATTTAACTTTGGATTGGAGATGCTTAATGTGAGTCTGGAAGGAGAGTTTACAGTCTAACCAGACACCTAGGTATTTGTAGTTGTCCACATACTCTAGGTCAGACCCGTCGAGAGTAGTGATTCTAGTCGGTGGGCGGGTGAAAGCAGCGTTCGATTGAAGAGCATGCATTTAGTTTTACTTGTGTTTAAGAGCAGTTGGAGGCTACGGAATGAGTGTTGTATGGCATTGAAGCTCGTTTGGAGGTTTGTTAACACAGTGTCCAATGAAGGGCCAGATGTATACAAAATGGTGTCGTCTGCGTAGAGGTGGATCTGAGAATCACCAGCAGCAAGAGCGACGTCATTGATATACACAGAGAAAAGAGTCGGCCCAAGAATTGAACCCTGTGGCACCCCCATAGAGACTGCCATAGGTCCAGACAACAGGCCCTCCGATTTGACACATTGAACTCTATCTGAGAAGTAGTTGGTGAACCAGGCGAGGCAGTCATTTGAGAAACCAAGGCTATTTAGTCTGCCAATAAGAATGCGGTGGTTGACAGAGTCGAAAGCCTTGGCCAGGTCGATGAAGACGGCTGCACAGTACTGTCTATTATCTATCGCGGTGCCAATAAGAATACGGTGGTTGACAGAGTCGAAAGCCTTGGCCAGGTCGATGAAGACGGCTGCACAGTACTGTCTATTATCTATCGCGGTTATAATATTGTTTAGGACCTTGAGCGTGGCTGAGGTGCACCCATGACCAGCTCGGAAAGCGGATTGCATAGCGGAGAAGGTACGGTACGATTCGAAATGGTCGGTGATCTGTTTGTTAAGTTGGCTTTCAAAAACTTTCGAAAGGCGGGGCAGGATGGATATAGGTCTGTAACAGTTTGGATCTAGAGTGTCACCCCCTTTGATAGTGAGAGTAGTAGTGTTCCTTTGTAGATGACACACTCACTGACATTAGGGCCTGTCTCTCACATCACTCCAGCAATGTTGCCAGTAACTCTAGTAGAAGACTGTGCATATATGACTTGGTGAGTGTGTGTGTGTGTGTGTGTGTGTGTGTGTGTGTGTGTGTGTGTGTGTGTGTGTGTGTGTGTGTGTGTGTGTGTGTGTGTGTGTGTGTGTGTGTGTGTGTGTGTGTGTGTGTGTGTGTGTGTGTGTGTGTGTGTGTGTGTGTGTGTGTGTGTGTGTGTGTGTACGTGTGTGTGTGTGTGTGTATACACTGGCTTGTGAAAGTATTCACCCCCCTTGGCATTTTTCCTATTTTGTTGCCTTACAACCTGGAATTAAAATGGATTTTTGGGGGGTTTGTATCATTTGATTTATACAACATGCCTACCACTTTGAAGATGCAAAATAGTTTCTGTTGTGAAACAAACAATAAAAAATACAAAAAAACATAAAACTTGAGAGTGCATAACTATTCACCCCCCCAAAGTCAATACTTTGTAGAGCCACCTTTTGCAGCAATTACAGCTCCAAGTCTCTTGGGGTATGTCTCTATAAGCTTGGCACATCTAGCCACTGGGATATTTTTTTCATTTCACTTCACCAATTTTGACTATTTTGTGTATGTCCATTACATGAAATCCAAATAAAAATCTATTTAAATTACAGGTTGTAATGCAACAAAATAGGAACAACGGCAAGGGGGATGAATACTTTTGCAAGGCACTGTACGTGCGTGTGTGTGTGTGTGTGTGTGTGTGTGTGTGTGTGTGTGTGTGTGTGTGTGTGTGTGTGTGTGTGCTTGCGTGTGTGCGTGCGTGCGTACGTGTGTGCGTGCGTGTGTGTGTGTGTGTGTGTGTGTGTGTGTGTGTGTGTGTGTGCTTGCGTGTGTGCGTGCGTGCGTACGTGTGTGCGTGCGTGTGTGTGTGTACGTGTCCTGATCCCTGTGGATGAGGCTGAAAGATGCTGACAGGAGGGTCTCGACTCCTGACTCCCGACTGCAGTATGGAGCTCTGTGTGGAGGGGTCGTGACCCCACAGCTCTCTGGACCCAGGCTGGTAAACACTACTTGTGTGATGAACAGACTGTCTGGTGCTCTAGTGGGCCGGTGTGCTGGACGCGGGAGTGCTCTGGGATGACACTGAGAACGAGGGATGAAAACTGGAGGTAGAGAAAAGAAGAGATGATGTGGCAAATGACAGCATGAATGGAATATGTTTTCCCCCCAAAACATCTCCTTTGTGTGTGGATGGAATACTATTTATACAGTAGCCTTTGTTGAGCTTGCATACAGACCTAAACAGGGTAACATTTCTATTGTGGGTGGAAGAAGTGTTTTGTTGGTGTAATGTAGGGGAGACAAATCAAACCACCTTCTTACTGTGAACTTCAGCAGATCAGATGAGACCAGGATGGAGGGGTGAAAAGGCTCGGGGGAGGCCGGGGGGGCGTTGTGTGTTGTTTGCTGGCTCACCGCCACACTAAAGACCTGTAAACAATGTCAACCATATCAACCATGTCAATCATGTCAACCATATCAACCATGTCAACCATATCAACCATATCAACCGTGTCAACCGTGTCAACCATATCAACCGTGTCAACCGTGTCAACCATATTAACCATGTCAACCGTGTCAACCATATCAACCGTGTCAACTATATAAACCCTGTCAATTAAATCAACCATGTCAACCATATCAACCATAACCATGTCAACCATATCAACCATATCAACCATATCAACCATAACCATGTCAACCATATCAACCATATCAACCATATCAACCATAACCATGTCAACCATATCAACCATATCAACCATATCAACCATAACCATGTCAACCATATCAACCATGTCAACCATATCAACCATGTCAACCATATCAACCATGTCAACCATATCAACCATATCAACCATATCAACCATATCAGCCATATCAACCATATCAACCATATCAGCCATATCAACCATATCAACCATATCAACCATATCAACCATATCAACCGTGTCATCCGTGTCAACCGTGTCATCCGTGTCATCCGTGTCAACCGTGTCAACCGTGTCAACCATGTCAAGTAGTCACATGGTTTATGGTCATTGAATGAAGAAAGTTATTTGTTTCTGGCCATTTTGAGCCTGTAATCGAACCCACAATTGCTGATGCTCCAGATACTCAACTAGTCTCAAGAAGGCCAGTTGTGTTGCTTCTTTAAACAGCACAACAGTTTTCAGCTGTGCTAACATAATTGCAAAATGGTTTTCTAATGATCAATTAGCCTTTTAAATGATAAACTTGGATTAGCAAACACAACGTGCCATTGAAGCACAGGACTGATGGTTGCTTATAATGGGCCTCTGTACACCTATGTAGATATTCCATTAGAAATCAGCTGTTTCCAGCTACAATAGCCATTTACAACATTAACAATGTTAACATTAACACTGTATTTCTGATCAATTTGATGTTATTTTAATGGACCAAAAAATCGATTTTCTTTCGAAAACAAGGAAATTTCGAGGTGACCCCAAACTTTTGAACGGTAGTGTAGCTTCCTTACTTATCGTGCTCTTCTTATTTCTTATTTTTATTTCTGGTGTGTTTTTGTTCTACCTTGTTATTTTTAGTACTAAATTGATATTGATTACTGCATTGTTGGGTTTAGAGCTTGCAAGAAAGGCATTTCACTGTACTTGTGCACGTGACATTAAAAATGTGAAACTTGAAACTTGAAAAAAAAAAATGCTTATTGTATTTTTTTGAGGCAGTTGACAGTTCTTTGGAGACTAAGAGAGACTTGGAGTGTGTGTGTGTGTGTGTGCGTGCGTGTGTGTGTGTGTGTGTGTCTGTGTCTGTGTATGTGTGTGTTGAGGACGATGAGGATGTCCTGCCCCAGTTCTCTCTATGTCTCACTAGGGGTTAAGAGACATCCAGACTCACCCAGGCCATGCTGGTCTTTATATAGCCCAGCCCTTCTCTCTCCCCTGGGCCCCCAGCGGACACATGCAAAGTCAACACTGCAGCTCAGCACTCATTCTCTACCTCATTCACTTGCACATTGGTTAATTCATCCATCCGTCCCTTCACCAGTCCGCCCATCTGTCTCTCTGTCCTCAAGTCTGTTTGACCATCCATCCAATCATAATTTTATCCATCCTTTGATCACTCCATCGCCCCATCCCCACGCATCCCCCTTTCAAATCTGTCTACTTATTCAACTCTGTTCACTTTCCTCCACCGATGTCCAATTAAAGCACATCCAATGTGTCTGGAAGGAAATAGGGAGTAGGTCAAAGACAGAAGGAGTGATAGATAGAGCTCTTATCTTCCTGCACTTTTAATTATTTCATCTTTAGGTGTATTCATTTTGGGGCCAGGTTATTAAATGGTGTCCATTTTAATCAAACACACTATGGCCTTAAATTGGTAAGATAATTAGAGACTGAATAATGAAATTGAATCGAGGAAGCATCTGAGCTATCATTACTAAGCTGGCGCATTGTGTGATGAGCTGGCACATTGTGTGGTGAGCTGGCACATTGTGTGGTGAGCTGGCACATTGTGTGGTAGACTACAGCACACCCAGGATGGACCCAGGCTATGTGGCATGGATGTCTTGCCTCGGGGTAGTTTGCCTTGGGGTAGTTTGACTTGGGGTAGATTGCCTTGGGGTAGTTTGCCTTGGGGTAGTTTGCCTTGGGTAGTTTGCCTTGGGGTAGTTTGCCTTGGGGTAATTTGACATGGGGTAGATTTTCTTTTACTTTCCCTCACCTGTATCTATCTAATTGGGCTTCTCCTTCCCTCTTTCCCATGCTACTTCTCCTCCTTCTCTTCCTGTCGTCCTCCCTTCCTCACTCTTTCAGGTTTTAGCTAGCTAGCTAAATGCCCTGTAAAGACACCCATCCATCACCACCCCTGCCTTATCCCTCTTTCCTCCCTTCATTCAACTCTCTCCTTTTCTCTCTGTTCTCCCCTGTTCTCTCCTTTTCCCTCTGTTCTCCCCTGTTCTCTCCTTTTCTCTCTGTTCTCCCCGGCTCTCTCCTTTTCCCTCTGTTCTCCCCTGCTCTCTCATTTTATCTCTGTTCTCCCCTGCTCTCTCCTTTTCTCTCTGTTCTCCCCTGCTCTCTCCTTTTCCCTCTGTTCTCCCCTGCTCTCTCCCGTTGTAATGGACTAATTGTCTGGGTGTTTCATGGGCTAATTACTACCTGAGTCAAGTTACCTGGAGCATCACCTGCAGGAATCAAACTTCTGACAGGTGTCCTTAAGCCTTCTTTAAGGGATTAGCCTGTGTGATGGGTGTGTGTGTGTTTGTGTGTGTGTGTGTGTGTGTGTGTGTGTGCCAAGGGTTGCGTGTGAAGGACTTGGAAGGGTGTGTGTCTGACAGAACCTCCTGTTTTTGTGGGTGCTTTCATGTTTACCACCAGGGCCTAAAATGAACGTTTTGGTCCACCAGCCACTGTGGCAGGTAGATTAAAAAATCTACCAGCCACTCAAATTTTTTACCAGCCTAAATACTTTTCTAAAATTACACCAACAAAACACAAATAAAACAGATGAGCATGTTTCTAAAACAATAAAGGTATTACTAGTAAGTGTCACGGTGTCAGTGTAATGCGGTAGACGGAGTCAGACGCAGGACACAGAACTCAACGAAAACGTATCTTTACTAAAACACGTAAAGAAACAATAAACCTCCACGCAGGGAGGAATAAACCCGCTCACCAACGACATCCGAAAACAAACAACAAACACGCACAGAACACAATGGGAGCCACAGGGTTAAATAGGGGCGGAGTAATTACAAGATGGGCAACAGGTGTGAAACAATCTGACAACAACAGGTAGACATAGACCGGTGACGATGAACGCCGAAACCTGCCCGAGCAAGGAGGAGGGGCAGCCTCGGCAGAATCCGTGACAGTAAGATGTAATGTGATATACTGTTTCTCTTAATTTCATTTTTTAACGAGAATATCACAGGTGAGACAACAATGTTCACCTGCCCCTTTAAGATCGGGAGGTTACCAGTGGTAACAAGACTAGAATCATGCTTGTGCCTGTAAGATTGAGAGTCTGACTAGTAGCAGCACTGTCTTCTCTTCCCTAGCAGTTGAAACTTAAACATAGAAAAACAACCTAGCTTGTGAACAAAACAATGTAAATAGCCAAGAAACACAATGACAAAGTCTCACTTCAGTAGAAGTTTGTTTCAAGTAAATTAGACCAACTTTTATGCCTGTGCACAGCACTTCTAAAAATGAATCGTTTTCTCAGCTCTTCACGTGCGCACAGCCCCCAGCCAGGCAGTGTTGGGATAGTCTATACTCTAAAGGATTCGTTGTTCTTTGCGATTAATTTACCAGCTATGAAACAAAACGGCAGAAGAACTTTGAAAACAGCTACTGCAGCATTTATTTTACTATAAATGTGATCATACATTTTAAATGTGAGTGAAATGCTTGCCACTGTGGAGCCTTGACCACCCGCCAACGTGGCTGGTGAAATCACTGACTACCCGCCAACGTGGCTGGTGAAATCACTGACTACCCGCCAACGTGGCTGGTGAAATCAATGACTACCCACCAACGTGGCTGGTAGTCAGTCGGGGGACAGGAAGGAGGTGTCTGGCCGACTGGGCTGGTAAAACATATTTCACAGGCCCACAGAACACAGGTGACATGAAGAACATTAGGTCTTCAGCCTCTCCTCTCCTCTCCTCTCCTCTCTTCTCTTCTCTTCTCTTCTCTTCTCTTCTCTTCTCTTCTCTTCTCTTCTCTTCTCTTCTCTTCTCTTCTCTTCTCTTCTCTTCTCTTCTCTTCTCTCTCTCTCTCCTCTCCTCTCCTCTCCTCTCCTCTCCTCTCCTCTCCTCTCCTCTCCTCTCCTCTCCTCTCTTCTCTTCTCTTCTCTTCTCTTCTCTTCTCTTCTCTTCTCTTCTCTTCTCTTCTCTTCTCTTCTCTTCTCTTCTCTTCTCTTCTCTTCTCTTCTCTTCTCTTCTCTTCTCCATCTCCATATTTCTCTTTCTTTAAAGGCCAGATACCTGACGGGTAGTCTGCATACCCTTTGAGGAGATAATTAATGGAAGTCAGCACCGCTCTTATGGGCGAAGGAGGGTGTGTGTGTGTGCATGCGTGTGTGTGTGTGTGTGTGTGGTCGAAGGTGTCAGGGAATTGCACCTTGTGGATGAAAATCATTACAGTTAAAGTGAGGGTAGCTAGAGTTTCAGGGGGAAATCCAAATGGCTGACGTGAGGGAGAAGTTCAGAGTCCCTCATTTTGTGTTTATTAATGACTTACATACATCATCATTATGCTGTGACTTATGCATCATTCAGCTGCTATAATGGAGTGTTTGTGTGTGTTTCGTTTGGTGTTTGTTTCTCTGTGTGTTTCTGTGTGTGTGTGTGTGTGTGTGTGTGTTTGAGAGTGAGAGAGAGAGAGAGAGAGAGAGAGAGAGAGAGAGAGAGAGAGAGAGAGAGAGAGAGAGAGAGAGAGAGAGGCATTGATTGAGGTTTATCGACATCCAAACAAAAGTGCTAACCTACATATTTGCCCCCCAGTCATTGTGTGGAACGAGGATGTATGGAACGGACATATAAATACACATCCAAGCACACCTCTGAAAGGCATAGCCGAGTCATTTAGGCTTAATGATGCAGCCGTACGCGACCTGTATCGACTCTGAAACAGGAAGCAGCATCCGCTCCCACCAAAGCGTTTGCATCGTTACGCAGCCTGTGTCCACTTCCTAGGGTCAAAGTTTGCGATGACATCATGCCAGAACCATATCAGGACCATTACCACCATATAATGAGAGAGCAGCAGATGGAGGCCATTTTAGAACCTATTTTTTAATGACCAGAGAGGGGATTCAGCTCCAGTGGCTCCAGCTTCCAGTTGGACCCTGCCTTTTCTTTCTCTTAAAGGGCAACTGCCAGATACTGGAGCCAAGATGGCCGAACACTGTTTATACCATTATACTGTTGGGCGGTTCATTCCAATTCTACTATGGTGAATAAAGTCTGTCTGATGATTATGTTCCCCCCTCTCTCTGTCTCTCTCTCTCTCAGAAAGAGCGAAAGGGAAGTAGATGAAACAGAGATGGAGAGATGGAGCACATTATCCCTATTTTCTTGTTTTATGCACAGGCACAGTGTTGGCAGCTTTACCCCCAACGCAAGGTTGTATCCAGACTGGACGTTGGGGAGGGACTTGTGTTGTCCTCCAGCCTAGCTTCCAGAGCAGCCATGTTGATCAGTGAATGGGCTGCTTCTGTCTGTGATCAGCAGTCAATACAGTACTGGCGGATTAGGCAGAGGATTTAGCATTATAAAGGTGGTCTCAGCTAATTGTAATCTCTTTTTAGAAAAAAAATACTACACCAGCACCCGTTTTAGCTTTTATCCCCCTCCCCCCTCTCTCTCTCTCTCTCTCTCTCTCTCTCTCTCTCTCTCTCTCTCTCTCTCTCTCTCTCTCTCTCTCTCTCTCTCTCTCTCTCTCTCTCTCTCTCTCTCTCTCTCTCTCTCTCTCTCTCTCTCTCTCTCTCTCTCTCTCTCTCTCTTCAATTTCAATTCAAAGGGCTTTATTGGCATGGGAAACGTATGTTAACATTGCCAAAGCATGTGAAGTAGATAATGAACAAAAGTGAAATAAACAATCAAAATTAACAGTAAAGACATTTCAAATGTCATATTACGCCTATATACAGTGTTGTAACAATGTGCAAATAGTTAATGTACAAATGGGAAAATAAATAAACATAATTATGGGTTGTATTTACAATGGTGTTTGTTCTTCACTGGTTGCCCTTTTCTTGTGGCAACAGGTCACAAATCTTCCTACTGTGATGGCACAGTGTGGTATTTCACCCAACAGATATGGGAGTTTATCAAAATTGGGTTTGTTTTCAAATTCTTTGTGGGTCTGTGTAATCTGAGGGAACTATGTGTCTCTAATATGGTCATACATTTGGCACGAGGTTAGGAAGTGCAGCTCAGTTTTCACCTCATTTTGTGGGCAGTGTGCACATAGCCTGTCTTCTCTTGAGAGCCAGGTCTGCCTACGGCGGCCTTTCTCAATAGCAAGGCAATGCAAACTGAGTCTGTACATAGCCAAAGCTTTCCTTAAGTTTGGGTCAGTCACAGTGGTCAGGTATTCTGCCACTGTGTACTCTCTGTTTAGGGCCAAATAGCATTCTAGTTTGCTCTGTTTTTTTTGTTAATTATTTCCAATGTGTCAAGTAATTATATTTTTGTTTTCTCATGATTTGGTTGGGTCTAATTGTGTTGCTGTCCTGGGGCTCTGTGGGGTCTGTTTGTGTCTGTGAACAGAGCCCCAGGACCAGCTTGCTTAGGGGACTCTTCTCCAGGTTAATCTCTCTGAAGGTGATGGCTTTGTTATGAAAGGTTTGGGAATCACTTCATTTTAGGTGGTTGTAGAATTGAACGCCTCTTTTCTGGATTTTGATAATTAGTGGGTATCGGCCTAATTCTGCTCTGCATGCATTATTTGGTGTTTTACGTTGTACACTGAGGATATGTTTGCAGAATTCTGCATTTAGAGTCTCAGTTTGGTGTTTGTCCAATTTTGTGAATTTTTGGTTGGTGAGCGGAACCCAGACCTCACAACCATAAAGGGCAATGGGTTCTATAACTGATTCAAGTATTTTTAGCCAGATCCTAATTAGTAAGTCAAATTGTATGTTCCTTTTGATGGCGTAGAAGGCCCTTCTTGCCTTGTCTCTCAGATCGTTCACAGCTTTGTGGAAGTTACCTGTGGCGCTGATGTTTAGGCCGAGGTATGTATCATTTTTTTGTGTGCTCTAGCGCAACGGTGACTAGATGGAATTTGTATTTGTATTTTGGAACACCATTATTTTTGTCTTACTGAGATTTACTGTCAGGGCCCAGGTCTGACAGAATCTGTGCAGAATATCTAGGTACTGCTGTAGGCCTTCCTTGCTTGGTGACAGAAGCACCAGATCATCAGCAAACAGTAGATATTTGACTTTAGATTCTAGTAGGGTGAGGCCATGTGCTGCAGACTGTTCTAGTACCCTCGCCAATTCGTTGATATATATGTTGAAGAGGGTGGGGCTTAGGCTGCATCCCTGTCTCACCCAAAGGCCCTGTGGAAAGAAATGTGTGTGTTTTTTCCCCAAAAAATATTGTTGTTTGTGTACATGCATTTTATAATGTCGTATGTTTTTAGGGTTTGTATTTTGTCCTGTAATTCATTGTCACGATCGTTGAACGGAGTAGACCAAGGCGCAGCGTTGAAGGCAAACATACTTTATTAACCAAAGTGATAACACGAACAAAACAATAAACGATAACGTGACGTCCCAAGGTTAAACACAACCAACACGGAACAAACCAAAAGGAACAAGATCCCACAACTACTGTGGGAAAACAGCCTGTTTAAATGTGGTTCCCAATCAGAGACAACCAGCCACAGCTAATAATATATAATATAATATAATATATATATAATAATATAATAATAATAATAATATATAATATGCCATTTAGCAGACGCTTTTATCCAAAGCGACTTACAGTCATGCGTGCATACATTTTTGTGTATGGGTGGTCCCGGGGATCGAACCCACTACCTTGGCGTTACAAGCGCCGTGCTCTACCAGTTGAGCTACAGAGGACCACCTGACACTGTCACCTGTCACCTGACAGCTGACAGCTGACACTCGTTGCCTCTGATTGAGAACCACACTGGCCAACATAGAAATAGAACACATAGAATATACAACACAGAACAAGAACACATAGAATCTACACACCCTGGCTCAACATATAGAGTCCCCAGAGCCCCCCCCCCCCAAAGGTGCGGACTGCGACCGCGCCTCAACATAAACCAAACAGGGGAGGGCTGGGTGGGCATTCCTCCTCGGAGGCGGTTCCGGCTCCGGGCTTGCCCACCACCCTCCAATAATCCCCCGTAGCGCCCCTGGTCCGGGTCTGGCCCCGCTGGCTGGAGCTGGACTGGACATCGTAGGAGCGGATTGCTTAAGCTCCGGTGTGGAGCAGCTGACCGGTACCTGACCTGGCACCGGTGACCCAGGCACGGGTTGTGCCGGACTGACGACGCGCACCCCTGGCTTGGTGCGTGGAGCAGGAACGGGCCGGACCGGGCTGACGATGCGCACCCCTGGCTTGGTGCGTGGAGCAGCAACGGGCCGGACCGGGCTGATGATGCGCACCCCTGGCTTGGTGCATGGAGCAGGAATGGGCCGGACCGGGCTGACGATGCGCACCCCTGGCTTGGTGCGTGGAGCAGCAATGGGCCGGACCAGGCTGACGATGCGCACCCCTGGCTTGGTGCGTGGAGCAGGAACGGGCCGGACCGGGCTGACGATGCGCACCCCTGGCTTGGTGCGTGGAGCAGCAACGGGCCGGACCGGGCTGACGACTCGCACCCCTGGCTTGGTGCGTGGAGCAGGAACGGGCCTTACCGGGCTGACGACTCGCACCCCTGGCTTCGTGCGAGTGGCAGGAACAGGCCGGGCCAGGCTGGCGACGCGCACCGTAGGCTTGGTGCGAGGGGCAGGAACAGGCCGGACCGGGCTGGCGACGCGCACCGTTAGCTTGGTGCGTGGAGCAGGAACAGGCCGGACCTGGCTGGCGACGCGCACCATTAGCTTGGTGCGGGGAGAAGGAACAGGCCGGGCCGGGCTGGCGACGCCCACCTTAGGCTTGGTGCGAGTGGCAGGAACAGGCCGGACCGGGCTGGCGACGCACACCTTAGGCTTGGTGCGAGTGGCAGGAACAGGCCGGGCCGGGCTGGCGACGCGCACCGTTAGCTTAGTGCGAGTGGCAGGAACAGACCGGGCCGGGCTGGTGACGCGCACCGTTAGCTTGGTGCGGGGAGCAGGAACAGGCCGGGCCGGGCTGGCGACGCGCACCGTAGGCTTGGTGCGAAGGGCAGGAACAGGCCGGACCGGGCTGGCGACGCGCACCGTAGGCTTGGTACGAGGGGCAGGAACAGGCCGGGCTGGGCTGGCGATGCGCACCGTAGGCTTGGTGCGAAGGGCAGGAACAGGCCGGGCCGGGCTGGCGACGCGCACCATTAGCTTGGGGCGGGGAGCAGGAACAGGCCGGGCCGGGCTGGCGACGCGCACCGTAGGCTTGGTGCGAGGGGCAGGAACAGGCCGGGCCAGGCTGGCGACGCGCACAGTAGGCTTGGTGCGGGGAGCAGGAACAGGCCGGGCCGAGCTGGCGACGCGCACCATCAACTTAGTGCGGGGAGCAGGAACGGGCCGGACCGGACTGGTGACGCACACCACTTGCTTGGTGTGAGGAGCGGGACTGGTTTCTTCATCACCCTCCGCTCCCTCAGCTGCCTACACAGTTCCTCTCGCCGTGCCTCTACTCTCACCTTCTCCCTTATCGCCTCCAGTAGCTCCACCCTCTGAACCACTAACTCCTGCTCCCTCTGGACCAATAGCCCCCTTAACCTGGTGGCCTCCTCACCTAACATCCCAATACGCCCTGTAGCTGCCTCCTGCTGCCCCGTCGCCCATGCCGTGTGCCCCCCCCCTAAATTTGTTTTGGGGTTGCCTCTCGTCCATCCGACGACGACACTGTTGACGCCGTTGCTCCTCTCTCGCCAGGGCCTTAACCTTAGCCCATGGCCCTTTTCCCCCGAGCATGTCCTCCCAGGACCACAATTGGCCCACCTGGGCCATCGCCAACCTCTCCAGCTCCTTGCCCGGCGCTTCCTCCCATGTCCAGGCTGCCTGCTCCTGGACACGCTGCTTGGTCCTGGTATGGTGGGATCTTCTGTCACGATCGTTGAACGGAGTAGACCAAGGCGCAGCGTTGAAGGAAAACATACTTTATTAACCAAAGTGATAACACGAACAAAACAATAAATGATAACGTGACGTCCAAGGTTAAACACAACCAACACGGAACAAACCAAAAGGAACAAGATCCCACAACTACTGTGGGAAAACAGCCTGTTTAAATGTGGTTCCCAATCAGAGACAACCAGCCACAGCTGACACTCGTTGCCTCTGATTGAGAACCACACTGGCCAACATAGAAATAGAACACATAGAATATACAACACAGAACAAGAACACATAGAATCTACACACCCTGGCTCAACAAATAGAGTCCCCAGAGCCAGGGTGTGACATT
>NC_059199.1:3129348-3156848 GCF_020615455.1 Coregonus clupeaformis | reverse complement strand
CCTCCCGTGTCTTTTGTGAAGCGCTCGCAGTTAGGGCTGATGCACTATTCATGGGCCTATAAAAAGGAGCTATGCCCTGAACAAAAAATAAATAAAATACGGGTGGGATGGATTAGAGGAGTCAGATTGAGCTTGTCTGTTTTCTGTGGCACAGAGGTACAAGCGAACTGTTGCTCGATAAGGTATTATTTAATGGGCAGGGGGTTGAGGTAAGAGGCTTCTGCAAATGGATTCAATCAACTGAACCTGAGTCCTAATGTTGTGTCTACTGCATACATCAGCAAGAAGCATAGAGAGAGAGAGAGAGATGGAGATGGAGGTAGAGAGAGAGAGAGAGAGAGAGAGAGAGAGAGAGAGAGAGAGTAGAGAGAGAGAGAGAGAGAGAGAGAGAGAATGGAGGTAGAGAGAGAGAGAGAGAGAGAGAGAGAGAGAGAGAGAGAGAGAGAGAGAGAGAGAGAGAGAGAGAGAGAGATGGCGGTAGAGGTAATCGCAGGGCATTTTAAACATTTCCGTCTAGCAGAGACGCTTACTGATGCAAGGCCCCATTACCACCGGCAGAGCAGAAACGACTCTCGTCTTCAGCTAGCATGCAGATTAATTTTGCACATAAATAAATCATGCATTATTTATATCCAGAGTTCAGCTGTTGAGCTTTCTAGTCATATGATCAGACCATCTCACATTTAATGAATTTTCTGATTTCCTTTTATTTTGTGGGGAAAACATGAGTTGCTTTGAATTCAAACTTTTTTTTTGATATGGTTACCCCAGAATGCAACAAGAATGGAAGGAAAACAGAAATAAATAAATAAAACGTGGAGTCGGGCTTGTGTGTGGACGCCTGCTGTTGGGTCCTTCTGTCAGTGTGAAATATTGCTGATCCTAACACACATCCAGCAGGGAGGAAGGAGGCTGTAATGATGCAATCCATGCGGGGGTTCAACAGTCATCTGTCTCACCTACCTCGGAGTGTTCTCAGCATTGTCCCTTAAGTACAGGAGAATGATAGAACATACGGATAGAACATCAGAACGGGATCGGGTTGGAGGTGCATTGTTTACATATCTATGGCAGTTAAACCAATGCAACCTCTTGGCAGTTATTGCTTGTACCTTCATTCAATGTATTTGGTCTGCGCTACAGGCTAGCTACAGAGGAGACCAGGAAGTACCATTATAAATGATAATTTGGTCCACATGGAAAACTAAAGGCATGGAAACCGTAAATGACTTGGTAATAGGAAATACAATTATTTCCATGACAGAATTAAAAAGCCATTTTGGACTGACCAAAGTAGACATTTTCAAATACAGGCAACTTAAAAAGTTTATATCACAGAAAATCGATCTGAACTCTTTTGGGCATCAGAGCAAAGTTGAGGGAATCCTATTTGAGTCAGAAAAGGATGTTCATATGATAGGTAAGATAAAGAAAACCTTGCAGAGAGCCTATCCAACTGACAACCTCTTAGAAAAATATATACACTACCTAAAAATAACTGATATTGGCACAAGATGGAGGGAGTGTTGGAATATAACTAACAAAATTACAGTTAAAGAAAATGTACGCTTAATAATCCAGTATAAAATTCATAAATTCTACAGCACAACGGCAGAGTCATGTCTTAAAACTAACAATGACTCAATAATTCATGCCTTCTGGGAGTGCTATAAAGTCCAAAAGTTATGGGCAGACTTAGAAAGTTGGCTGTCAGAAGTTTTACAATGTAAGTTTACTTTTAATCCGTCTATCTGCATATTTCAAGGCATGGCACTTGAGGGTGCGGTGAGATACCCAATGGGCTGAACCATTGTTTTCTCATCAATCATTTTGAAAAAAACGTTTACTTAAAAACTGGAAATCAAATGATCCTCCATCGTTAAGACAGTGGATGAATCAAATGCATTATTATTTAAATATTGAAAAAATGTGGTGCAATTTGAAGCCATATGCCATATATCCAAAAGATGACGAATGGGAAGGGATGTTATTGTGAGACGACGGACAGGATGCGTATGAACGCGGTGGGAGCATGTGGGTCTGAGCAAGTGTGATGTCATTAATGTTTGTTGAAATGTCTGAGTACGTCTGAGTTGGTGGTTTTTTTCTTTCTTTCTCTAATGGTGAAGGTTGGGCGTTAAGTCCCAGCCACGTTTAGTGGATCTATGTTTGTGTAATTTTAAGTGTCTTGTCTTTGCCTATGGGATATTTGTGGATTGCAGTGGAGGCTGCTGAGGGGAGGAAGGCTCATAATAATGGCTGAAATAGAGTGTAATGGAGTGGATGGAATGGTATTGATACCATTCCATCCACTCCATTACGGCCATTATTATGAGCCGTCCTCCACTCAGCAGCCTCCACTGGTGTATTGTCTAAAAAACAAAATACAATTACACAATAAAAAGGTACTATTATAGAGTAGAGTTTACTAATATGATTCAGACGTGCTTGTTATAGCGCACACTCAACCGCACACTTGCTAGCGTCTTGAGGGTGTTAGCTACATTTCATGTGTTAATTGCCAGTGTCAGAGTTCATGGTTGTACTCATGTTCTGAGTGGGCTTCATTCCAACACACCCCGTTGTCTGCTTGACCCCCCCTTCCCCCCCTCCCGGGCCTCTCGGGCCATTCTCCTCCCCGACCAATCAATGACCTGCCCTGATGAATGTAGATTGGCCGCCATAAGCTCCTCAACCAATGGAAATCAATAAAAACGATATCCATCTACATTCATGATCTCAGCCGGTCATGCCGCACGTGTTTCCCCTTTTTTACTATAAAAACGCCATTATGTGAAGAAGAAGAAGAAGAAGAAGAAGAGAGAGAGAGAGAGAGAGAGAGATGGAGAGAGAGAGAGAGAGAGAGAGAGAGAGAGAGAGAGAGAGAGAGAGAGAGAGAAAGAGCAAGAAAGTGAATAAATAAAAGACTGAAAAAATTCAATTTCGCCCGGAGACTCGCAGAAGGAAACAGTTTACAGATTAAAGTAATTTCAGCGCATTTGCTCTCCTATATGTCCCACTGATATATTCCTCTAGACAAGGAATGCAAGGGCACATCTCACCGCCGGAAATAGAATCCCCTAAGACGTGGTCGGGTTGAAAAGGCTCAGCCTAGCTCTGTCCCACTAACACCAGATAAACAATCTCTGAGTGTATATCCATCTGCTCACTTGTCAAGGGGCTTCGTCTGATGACATTTAGAATGGAGAAGATAAAAAAAAAAAACATCCACCTCTGCCTCAACAAATATTGACCTCTTGTAACGCCCCAGTAGTGTGTTGTCAGATTTCTCTTGACCCTCTGACACGTCTTTTATTGAAGCACCTGATCTCTGATACCTCACCACCCTGTTTGGGACTGATACAGTATAACAATGATCTAATAACCCTTTAACCTTCAGAATACATTCAGCCAACATTTATACCATGCTGCGAAGAGAAACCCATTATTATATGAATATGATTGATATAATGTGCTTTATGTGACTTGGAGGATATGCTGAACATCATGAAATGTGACTCAAGAACTGTAGCGTGAATTTGTAAGAGTTTCTATGACTGTCCAGATGTTTGGATCATTTGTGGCCTCTTTTTTTTGTTCATAATATATTCTCTTGAGATGATGTCATTTTAAACCGCAACAAATCTCACAGATGTAGGACAAACACCAGCCCAGAATAGATGCTGTTCCATAGTCAGCTCGTGACTCCAATTCATCCCAAACTGATTATTTTCAATGTATTTTACGAGCTTCACAGTAGACAACCACATCTCGTGCCGCCTCGCTATAAGCGGAAGGGGAAGGAACAGAATCAAGTCGCTAGGAACCATAGCCTGCATATCCTACATTTCCACATAGAGGAAGGAATACATAGTTTAAACACATCAATTATTTATTCTCTCTCCCCCAAACATGTTACAAGAGTCCCCAACCCAGAGAAAGGAACCCAACTGTCATTATCTTGTGTTACCAGAGCCGGCTTTTCCTTTCAGCCCTGTGTTAGGATCAACATCAATTTAATACGCTATGGCAGTGCTCAGATCACTATTCTCCGGGCCAGATTTAAGCACTAATCTCGTACTTAGACCTTAATACAATTAAAGTGCATTGAGCAGTGATTGAGAGCCGATCTGCCGTTCCGTACATCAATTTCCGTTGGAGAAAGCAAGAAGAAGGACCACTCCCCCTTTTATGCTGCTGCTACTCTCTGTTTACTATCTATGTCACTTTAGCTCTACCTTTAACTATATATGTACATATTACAACCATTACCTTGACTAACCAGTGCCCCCGCACATTGACTTTGTACCGGTACCCCCTGTGACTCGGTTAATAAGGAAGTGGTCAGATGACGCAGATGCTAAGCTACAGGACTGTTTTGCTAGCACAGACTGGAATATGTTACGGGATTCTTCCAATAGCATTGAGGAGTACACCACATCAGTCACTGGCTTCAT
This sequence comes from Coregonus clupeaformis, assembly GCF_020615455.1. Taxonomy (NCBI): domain Eukaryota; kingdom Metazoa; phylum Chordata; class Actinopteri; order Salmoniformes; family Salmonidae; genus Coregonus; species Coregonus clupeaformis. Next base: position 3,152,391 of record NC_059199.1, on the reverse strand, counting down.
CAATAAGTGCATCGATGACGTCGTCCCCACAGTGACCGTACGTACCCCAACCAGAAGCCATGGATTACAGGCAACATCTGCACTGAGCTAAAGGGTAGAGCTGCCGCTTTCAAGGAGCGGGACTCTAACCCGGACGCATATAAGAAATCCCGCTATGCCCTCCGACGAACCATCAAACAGGCAAGAGTCAATACAGGACTAAGATTGAATCGTACTACACCGGCTCTGACGCTCGTCGGATGTGGCAGGGCTTGAAAACTATTACAGACTACAAAGGGAAGCACTTTTAAGCAGGTCAACATTCACAAGACCGCAGGGCCAGACGGATTACCAGGACGTGTACTCCGAGCATGCGCTGACCAACTGACAAGTGTCTTCACCAACATTTTCAACATGTCCCTGACTGAGTGTGTAATACCAACATGTTTCAAGCAGACCACCATAGTCCCTGTGCCCAAGAACACTAAGATAACCTGCCTAAATGACTACCGACCCGTAGCACTGACGTCTGTAGCCATGAAGTGCTTTGAAAGGCTGGTCATGGGTCACATCAACACCATTATCCCAGAAACCCTAGACCCACCCTAATTTGCATACCGCCCCAACAGATCCACAGATGATGCAATCTCTACTGCACTGCACACTGCCCTTTCCCACCTGGACAAGAGGAACACCTACGTGAGAATGCTATTCATTGACTACAGCTCAGCATTCAACACCATAGTGCCATCAAAGCTCATCTCTAAGCTAAGGACCCTGGGACTAAACACCTCCCTCTGCAACTGGATCCTGGACTTCCTGACGGGCCGCCCCCATGTGGTAAGGGTAGGTAACAACACATCTGCCACGCTGATCCTCAACACAGGGAGTACAGACCCCTCCTGTACTCCCTGTTCACCCATGACTGCACGGCCAGGCACGACTCCAACACCATCATTAAGTTTGCAGACGACACAACAGTGGTAGGCCTGATCACAGACAACGATGAGACAGCCTATAGGGAGGAGGTCAGAGACCTGGCCGTGTGGTGCCAGGATAACAACCTCTCCCTCAATGTGATCAAGATAAAGGAGATGATTGTGGACTACAGGGAAAAAAAGAGGACTGAGCATTTTGAGAGCTTCAAATTCCTTGGTGTCCACATCACCAACAAACTATCATGGTCCAAACACACCAAGACAGTTGTGAAGAGGGCACGACAAAGCCTATTCCCTCTCAGGAGACTGAAAATATTTGGCATGGGTCCTCAGATCCTCAAAAAGTTCTACAGCTTCACCATCGAGAGCATCCTGACTGGTTGCATCACCACTTGGTATGGCAACTGCTCAGCCTCTGACTGCAAGGCATTACAGGTGGTAGTGCGTATGGCCCATTACATCACTGGGGCCAAGCTTCCTGCCATCCAGGACCTCTATACCAGGCGGTGTCAGAGGAAGGCCCTCAAAATTGTCAAAGACTCCAGCCACCCTAGTTTTAGACTGTTCTCTCTGCTACCGCATGGCAAGCGGTATCGGAGTGCCAAGTCTAGGTCCAAAAGGCTTCTTAACAGCTTCTACCCCCAAGCCATAAGACTCCTGAACAGCTAATTATGGCTACCCAGACTATTTGCATTGCTGTTATTTTACTGCTTTTATTTTTTACTTATCTATTGTTTACTTAACACTTATTTATCTTAAAACTGCATTGTTGGTTAGGTCTTGTAAGTAAGCATTTCACTGTAAGGTGTATTCGGTGCATGTGACAAATAAAATGTGATTTGATTTGTGCCTGGAGCCTTGGGGGAACGTATAAGCTGGGGTGAGAGGTTGTGTAGTGGCTGGATAGGTAGTGGGCCGAGCACTGGAATTGTTAGTGTTCCTAGGCTTGAAGGCCTATATGTAAGCATTAGCTATTAGCCATATTTAAGCATTACATACTGTATATGTAAGCATAGAACATAAACAGTATACCCCATAGATAACGTGTATGAATTATCGTTTGAGCAAACATACTGTTCCTTACTTGAAGCCCACAAAATCAAATAATTAATCAGAAAACCATTGTGCACAGCCTCCTCTAGTGTCTTGGTTAGAAGGAAGATGGCGGTGGTTTTACCCTCACTACGGTTCCAGACTGACTGATGAATAGAGGGTTGGCATGTGTTGTGCGCTCACTCGGCCGCTGGTGGAGCGACAAGAATTCATCAGTGTTTTGTCTAGCATACATCGGGATCTGAGGGGGAATAACGTGGCATGTTTATGGGGCCATCTCTTTCAATTAACCTCAGCTGGGCCGGAGCTTCACTGGCAGCATGGGCCCACGTCAAGCAGCTGACAGGGGAGAGGGAGCTGCAGCTTATCATGGCAGCTATGTTATGAAAAAAAATAAAAAATCCTGGTGAATTGTATGTATTACCGATTAAATGGAATATTGACAGATTAGATCAATATTAACATGTTCTTATTGTAGCCAGATAGACATGGGCGTCATTTAGTTGAACAATTTGATTATTAAGATGTTTTTAGGCTAACTGACTGATTATGCTAACTCCATTAAGAGGCACTAGTTCGCATAAAGACTGTGATTTCCAGTCTATGTTAACATATTATCCCTTCATCTATCATCTAGCTGTCAGAGTTTCTGAGGAGACTGCTCACAGCTACCCCCGATAAGACAGGAGAGGTTCCCCAGAACGTTTACGCAATGATTTAATAACCTTGACAGAACGTTGAGTTGCCCCCACATGATCTGTCGAGGCATAGGGCGGTGGGGTCTGGCTTTTCATAAGTAGCTGAGAGCACCTGCCACATCCACGGCGCAAAGCCGTCAATAAATGTCTTTGCTAATGCACCGTGGAATCTTTTTCCCTTTCTCTAATATTAATGAATGCTAGGTGAGTGCTACTCGGCAAGAAAGGCCAGGGATAGGAACATGTTCTTCCCGCTATGCTAAAGCTAGTAAGACAAGCCTCACTTCCCTTTCAGACTTAAAATGCAGCAAATTTTTCTAGGAGTACTAGGCTGATAGCAGTGCTAAGGGTTAGACTAGAGTGACACAGCAGCTAATGGCTTCCTGACTGTACATTTACATTATAGTCATTTAGCAGACGCACTTATCCAGAGCAACTTAAAGGAGCAATTATAGTTAAGTGCCTTGCTCGAGGTCACACCGACAGATTTTTCCCCTAGTTGGCTTGGGGTTTCAAACCAGCAACCTTTCGATTAATTGCCCAACGGTCCAACCACTACTCTACGTGTCGCCATACACTGCAACGAGAGAGATAGAGTGGAAAGAGAGACTGGTAATATGCTTGGGAATTTAATAAGGCTCAACGCTCCTCAATAATATTGTCCACTCGACAAAGTCCACAGGGATATAGGATGCAGGATGTCCAACACTCTTAACCGCTAGGCTAGCTGCCGTCCTATAGGATGAAGGATGTCCAATATTCTTAACCGCTAGGATGCCTGCCGTCCCAATGCTCTTAACCGCTAGGCTACCTGTCATCCCAACGCTCTTAACCGCTAGGCTAGCTGCCGTCCTACAGGATGCAGGATGTCCAATACTCTTAACCGCTAGGATGCCTGCCGTCCCAATGATCTTAAACGCTAGGCTACCTGTCATCCCAACGCTCTTAACCGCTAGGCTACCTGCCATCCCAACACTCTTAACCGCTAGGCTAGCTGCCGTCCTACAGGATGCAGGATGTCCAACACTCTTAACCGCTAGGCTAGCTGCCGTCCTACAGGATGCAGGATGTCCAATACTCTTAACCGCTAGGATGCCTGCCGTCCCAATGATCTTAACCGTTAGGCTACCTGTCATCCTAACGCTCTTAACCGCTAGACTACCTGCCATCCCAAAACTCTTAACCGCTAGGCTACCTGCCATCCTACAGGATGCAGGATGTCCAACACTCTTAACCGCTAGGCTAGCTGCCGTCCTACAGGATGCAGGATGTCCAACACTCTTAACCGCTAGGCTAGCTGCCGTCCTACAGGATGCAGGATGTCCAATATTCTTAACCGCTAGGATGCCTGCCGTCCCAATGATCTTAACCGCTAGGCTACCTGTCATCCCAACGCTCTTAACCGCTAGGCTACCTGCCATCCCAACACTCTTAACCGTTAGGCTAGCTGCCGTCCTACAGGATGCAGGATGTCCAACACTCTTAACCGCTAGGCTAGCTGCCGTCCTACAGGATGCAGGATGTCCAATACTCTTAACCGCTAGGATGCCTGCCGTCCCAATGATCTTAACCGCTAGGCTACCTGTCAGCCCAACGCTCTTAACCGCTAGGCTACCTGCCATCCCAAAACTCTTAACCGCTAGGCTAGCTGCCGTCCTACAGGATGCAGGATGTCCAACACTCTTAACCGCTAGGCTACCTGCCATCCCAACACTCTTAACCGCTAGGCTACCTGCCATCCTACAGGATGCAGGATGTCCAATACTCTTAACCGCTAGGCTACCTGCCATCCCAATTCTCTTAACCGCTAGGCTACCTGCCATTCCAACACTCTTAACCGCTAGGCTACCTGCCATCCTACAGGATGCAGGATGTCCAACACTCTTAACCGCTCGGCTAGCTGCCGTCCTACAGGATGCAGGATGTACAACACTCTTAACCGCTAGGCTAGCTGCCGTCCTACAGGATGCAGGATCTCCAACACTCTTAACCCCTAGGATGACTGCCGTCCCAACACTCTTAACCGCTAGGCTACCTGCCATCCCAACGCTCTTAACCGCTAGGCTACCTGCCATCGTACAGGATACAGGATGTCCAATACTCTTAACCGCTAGGATGCCTGCCATCCCAATGCTCTTAACCGCTAGGCTACCTGTCATCCCAACGCTCTTAACCGCTAGGCTACCTGCCATCCCAACACTCTTAACCGCTAGGCTACCTGCCATCCCAACACTCTTTACCACTAGGCTACCTGCCATCCCAACACTCTTAACCGCTAGGCTACCTGCCATCCCAACACTCTTAACCGCTAGGCTACCTGCCATCCCAACACTCTTAACCGCTAGGCTACCTGCCATCCCAACACTCTTAACCGCTAGGCTACCTGCCATCCCAACACTCTTAACCGCTAGGCTACCTGCCATCCCAACACTCTTAACCGCTAGGCTACCTGCCATCCCAACACTCTTAACCGCTAGGCTACCTGCCATCCCAACACTCTTAACCGCTAGGCTAGCTGCCCTCCCAACACTCTTAACCGCTAGGCTACCTGCCATCCCAACACTCTTAACCGCTAGGCTACCTGCCATCCCAACACTCTTAACCGCTAGGCTACCTGCCATCCTAACACTCTTAACCACTAGGCTACCTGCCCTCCCAACACTCTTAACCGCTAGGCTACCTGCCATCCCAACACTCTTAACCGCTAGGCTACCTGCCATCCCAACACTCTTAACCGCTAGGCTACCTGCCATCCCAACACTCTTAACCGCTAGGCTAGCTGCCATCCCAACACTCTTAACCGCTAGGCTACCTGCCATCCCAACACTCTTAACCGCTAGGCTAGCTGCCATCCTACAGGATGCAGGATTTCCTTTTAATGCAGAGACACAGAGCTACGTAGCAAGCTAGCATAATGTGATGTGCTGTATGCAGGCTGAAATAGGATGAGTCTAGGCTATGAAACATACATGTGGGTATATAGTTGTTGCTGCCTTTCAATTATTTTTAGGCATTTTTCCCAAGTCAGCAGTAGCAGTATTGGGTCTGTGTGTTATAATGAGCTTTTGCTGGCAACCATACGCCACAACCTTTTTTGATGGTTCTCAAGAAAAACAGACTCACAGTCACACACACCTACATGCAAGAGAATCTACAGTCACTCACACCTACAGTGCATTTAGAAAGTATTCAGACCCCTTGACTTTTCCACATTTTGTTACGTTACAGCCTTATTCTAAATAGGATGAAATTAATTTTTCCCCTCATCAATCTACACACAACACCCCATAATGACAAAGCAAAAACAGGTTTTTAGAAATGTGTGCTAATTTATTCCACACAAAAAAAACAGAAATACCTTATTTACATAAGTATTCAGACCCTTTGCTATGAGACTCGAAATTGATCTCAGGTGCATCCTGTTTCCATTGATCATCCTTGAGATGTTTCTACAACTTCATTGGAGTCCATCTGTGGTAAATTCAATTGATTGGACATGATTTGGAAAGGCAAATATCTGTCTATATAAGGTCCCACTGTTGACAGTGCATGCCAGAGCAGAAAGCAAGCCATGAGGTGGAAGGAATTGTCCGTAGCGCTCCGAGACAGGATTGTGTCGAGGAACAGATCTGGGGAAGGGTACCAAAAAATTTCTGCAGCCTTGAAGGTCCCCAAGAACACAGTGGTCTCCATCATTCTTAAATGGAAGAAGTTTGGAACCACCAAGACTCTTCCTAGAGCTGGCTGCCTGGCCAAACTGAGCAGACGGGGGAGAAGGGCCTTGGTCAGGGAGGTGACCAAGAACCCGATGGTCACTCTGACAAGACTAGTCAGGATTGAGGGAAAGATAAACGGAACAAAGTTCCGAGAGATCCTTGATGAAAACCTGCTCCAGAGTGCTCAGGACCTCAGACTGGGGTGAAGGTTCACCTTCCAACTGGACAACAACCCTAAGCACACAGCCAAGACAACGCAGGAGTCTTTGAATGTCCTTGAGTGGCCCAGCCAGAGCCTAGACTTCAAATCAAATCAAAACAAACTTTGCAAATAGTCCGGTGAGCCATGAATAGCTGTTAAGAAGCCTTTTGGACCTAGACTTGGTGCTCCGGTACCGCTTGTCTTGCGGTAGCAGAGAGAACAGTCTATGACTAGGGTGGCTGGAGTTTTGACAATTTATAGGGCCTTCCTCTGACACCACCTGGTATAGAGGTCCTGGATGGCAGGAAGCTTGGCCCCAGTGATGTACTGGGCCGTACGTACTACCCTCTGCCTTGCGGTCGGAGGTCGAGCAGTTGCCATACCAGGCAGTGATGCAACCAGTCAGGATGCTCTCGATGGTGCAGCTGTATAACTTTTTGAGGATCTGAGGACCCATGCCAAATATTTTCAGTCTCCTGAGGGGAATAGGCTTTGTCGTGCCCTCTTCACGACTGCCTTGGTGTGTTTGGACCATGATAGTTTGCTGGTGATGTGGACAACAAGGAACTTGAAGCTCTCAACCTGTTCCACTACAGCCCCGTAGATGAGAATGGGGGCGTGCTCAGTCCTCTTTTTTTTCCTGTAGTCCACAATCATCTCCTTTGTCTTGATCACGTTGAGGGAGAGGTTGTTATCCTGGCACCACATGACTTGAACCCGATCGAACATCTCTGGAGAGACCTTAAAATAGCTGTGCAGCGACGCTCCCCATCCAACCTGACAGAGCTTGAGAGGATCTGCAGAGAGGAATGGGAGAAACTCCCCAAATGCTGGTGTGCCAAGCTTGTAGCGTCATACCCAAGAAGACTCTAGGCTGTAATGGCTGCCAAAGGTGCTTCAACAAAGTACTGAGTAAAGGGTCTGAATACTTATGTAAATGTGATATTTCCGGGGGGGTTTCCCAATAAATTAGAAGACATTTATAAAAACCTGTTTTTGCTTTGTCATCATGGGGTATTGTTTGTAGATTGTTGAGGTAAAAAAAATATTTAATCAATTTTAGAATAAGGCTGTAACGTGACAAAATGTGGAAAAAGTAAAGGGGTCTGAATTCTTTCCAAATGCACTGTACATGCAAGAGAATCCTAAAGTTGACAGAAATCACGTGTGTTTGTCTGGTAGGTCATTTTGTTTGTGTTCCTTAAATCCTGTTAGCCACTAAACCTCGCCGACTTCACGTTTCCTTCTTTAAGAACATGCCAAATCATCCTCAGAGCACGTCTATATCTGTCAGTAGAGATGGCCATCCTTCTATCTCTCTCTCTTTCTCTGCACTGTGTCATGGTCACGTGTCTTCTCTATGAGACAGAGAGATGAATCATCAACTGGGTAGACAGAAGCCATTTATTTCTATCCCTTTAATAATGATAATGCGCCCTAGCTCATAGAAACCTGCTCTGGTTCACTCTATCTCTCTCTCTCTCTCTCTCTCTCTTTACTAATAATCTCTCTCTCTCTCTCTCTCTCTTTACTAATAATCTCTCTCTCTCTCTCTACTAATAATACATCTTTCTCTCTCTCTCTTTCTCTCTCTCTCTCTCTCTCTCTCTCTCTCTTTACTAATAATCTCTCTCTCTCTCTCTCTCTCTCTCTCTCTCTCTCTCTCTCTCTCTCTCTCTCTCTCTCTCTCTCTCTCTCTCTCTCTCTCTCTCTCTCTCTCTCTCTCTCTCTCTCTCTCTCTCTCTCTCTCTCTCTCTCTCTCTCTCTCTTTCTAACTAGAGAATGGATAGGCTAAACCCCCTAAGGGGTATGCATATCTTTATGGAGGAATCCTATAACTCTATGACAATTCCACTATCCACCCACCCACTGCACTTGTTCACCCACAAACACACGCACACACACTGCACTGCAAGAATAGAAAATTAAGATGTTAAAGTATTGAATCTAATTAAGTGGGAATTTCGAAGCACTCTAATGTGATCAAGTTTTTATTTTCTTGTTTCTTGAGTGCATGAGATTATTAGTATTCAATGCGGTATAATCTCTCCTCCTCTCCTCTCTCCTCCTCTCCTCTTTCCTCTCTCCTCCTCCTCTCTCCTCCTCCCCTTCTATAGTTCTCCTCTTGCCTCCTAGGAGTTAAGCACAGTGCATGTTAAGTGAAACCACCTCTGCGTGTTAGTGGCATGGTGCGGTGTAGTGTGGTAGACCTGGTGTGTTCGGGGAAGAAACCAACAATGACTGAACGTGTTCTGACAGAGTTGGGGGGCCTCTTCTCAAATCCACCCACCCCGTGTCAATGATCGATCTCATGAATATACCTTGCCAATAGGGACTCAGAGATTGATCAAGGAAAGATAGTGGAAGATAATAGGTGATTGAAGATAGAGATGGAGAGAGTGAGGGACAGAGAGAGAGAGAAAGAGGGACAGATGGACGGAGGGAGGGAACGGTGGGAGGAAGAGAGGGAGAGAGAGGGAGGGAAAGAGGGAGAGAGAGGGAGGGACGGATGGAGGGAGGGAGGGAACGGTGGGAGGGAGAGAGGGAGAGAGAGGGAGGGAAAGAGGGAGAGAGAGCGAGGGACAGACGGAGGGAAGGAACGGTGGGAGGGAGAGAGAGTGAGAGAGAGTGAGAGATGCAGAGAGAGAGAAAGAGAGAAAGAGAGAGAGTGAGAGTGAGAGAGTGAGGGTGAGAGAGGCAGAGAGAAAGAGTGAGAGAGGCAGAGAGAGAGAGAGAGGGAGGGACGGACGGAGGGAGGGAGGGAACATGGGAGGGAGAGAGAGAGGGAGGGAGGGAAAGAGGGAGAGAGAGGAAGGGACGGACAGAGGGAGGGAACGGTGGCAGGGAGAGAGGGAGAGAGAGGGGGGAAAGAGGGAGAGAAAGGAAGGGACGGACAGAGGGAGGGAGGAAACGTGTGAGGGAGAGAGAGAGGGAGAGAGGGAAAGAGGGAGAGAGAGGCAGGGACGGACGGAGGGAGTGAAAGACGAGAGAGAGAGAGAAAGACAACAGATGAACAGAGTGAGTTAGAGAGAAAGACAACAGATGAACAGAGTGAGTTAGAGAGAGAGAGAAACACAACAGATGAACAGAGTGAGTTAGAGAGAAAGACAACAGATGAACAGAGTGAGTTAGAGAGAGAAAGACAACAGATGAACACAGTGAGTTAGAGAGAGAGAGAGAAAGACAACAGATGAACAGAGTGATTTAGAGAGAGAGAGAGAGAAAGACAACAGATGAACAGAGTGAGTTAGAGAGAGAGAGAAAGAATGAGAGTTTCAACAAAGGTAGAGCAAAATGGGGGCCATGTTTTGGTTCTTCACAGTTTGTGCCCCCCCCCCCCCCTCTTGATAACTCAGTGGCCTGTTTTGTTCGGTATAGCGTGGGACATGTTTGGATGTGTTGTCAAGTGTGAGTAAGCCCCAGCAAGGTAATGACAGAGGTGGCTGAGAAGTGCCTGTCCTAAATTCCAACCCTGGTTTGGCCAGAGGCAGTTTCTACTCCACCAGCTAGTGTGGTATGTAAATGTCACTGGAGTCAACAGCGCAAGAGACAGTCTGTCTGTCTGTCTGTGAGTGAACATGACATGTCAGGCGTTGTTTTTGCTGGATACACATTGGATTTGACACACAGACATACACACACACACACACACTTTCATACCCTTACCATTGTAAAAATCTAACCAAAGAATATATCTCACATCGAATTCATTGTGCATGCCATTAAACATCCATCTGGGGAAAGTTCATCTTATACAGTGGAGTCACCATCACCATATACAGTGTGACCTTATAGGAGAGAAGGTTTAGAAGAACTGCAGGGATAAAAAGCGAGTGAATAATTATTTTAAGTGTAGCCGTGGGCACATTAGCATGTGTGCTAGCTGAGGCGCGTTGCTTTTATATGGAGCTTTTAGCACAAGCCTTTTGTCAGGGGGATACATCACTCTATATCTGCACATTTCATGTCTCCCTGTGGACTTTGTCGAGCGGACAATATTATTGAGGAGCGTTGAGCCTTATTAAATTCCCAAGCATATTACCAGTCTCTCTTTCCACTCTATCTCTCCTGTTGCAGTGTATGCACGGTCGCTCTCTCTCTCTCTTTATCATCTTCTCTGTCTTTCTCTCTCTCTCTCTCTCTCTCTCTGTCTCTCTCCGCTCTCTCTCCTCTCTCTCCCTCTCTCTCTCTCTCTCTCTCTCTCTCTCTCTCTCTCTCTCTCTCTCTCTCTCTCTCTCTTTCTTTATCATCGCTCTCTCTCTTTCTTTATCATCGTCTCTCTCTCTCTCTCTCTCTCCTCTCTCTCTCTCTCTCTCTCTCTCTCTCTCTCTCTCTCTCTCTCTCTCTCTCTCTCTCTCTCTCTCTCTCTCTCTCTCTCTCTCTCTCTCTCTCTCTCTCTCTCTCTCTCTCTCTCTCTCTCTCTCTCTCTCTCTCTCTCTCTCTCTCTTCTCCCAGTACACTCTCTCTCTCCATAGTTGGGATGTGGGGGTAAATATACACCCTATTAGATTTTCAAAAGACATTTCTCAGATATTGAAGTCTGTTGCTTGTTCTGCCTCTGGAGCATGTGTGACTCATTCTACGGATAGGCTACTGCCACAACTTCAATTCTATTTGTTTTGTTCTCCTGTATCAGTTGAGACAGACGTTGTTGAATACAGGAGATACCGTAATTCAAAGTCAATGATTTAGAAAATAAAAATAGAACAACCAACAGTGTTTTTTCCTCTGACATCATAGCACGCGTGACAGAACAGCAGCGTATGTAGTGCCGTTTGTTTGACCTTGATGCTCGCCGCTCCCCACCTCTGCTTCGTCAACAAAACCAAAACAATAACAACAGCCGTTGGACGGACAATGGGTCTGTTTCCCCTACGGATTCCATCTTTAAGCCATTTTATGACTGTGTTAAAGATTGGATGGAGACCGTTGTGAATTTGTTGCTTAGTTTTGCAGAAACAAAGTTGGATGTCCTGGCCCCTGGCTGCTCACACTAAAACCTCCCTACCAAATATGACAGTGAGGCTAAGTCGGGGGGGTTAATAAGGGTGGCGGAGGGGTGTTGTGTCTCTTTACGCTCCCCAAGTTGAATAGAGCATCCCTTTGTGCCGCTGCGTTTCCTGGTACGCCATTGGCTCAAGCCCAGGTAGTTCCTGGCGCTCTGTATTGATCAACTGCCTTTTGACGTTATTTATTATGTTGACGTGGCTGAAGACACACGCCTCTGCAGCTGAGAGGGAACACATCTACGTATGACCTTACACCGAGCAATTGAGAAAATGAGGGACTTGTGGAGAGTTGTATTCCATAGAAATTCTGCTCTTTGCTGTGCCGTTGCTGTTGGAAAATGAATATGAAAGCAGCAGAGAAACTATGGATTCACTCAGGGTGTGGATTAAGGGATGAGTCAACAAGATGTTGTGTTTTTTTAGTGATATGTCTGAGGTTGTGTGTGTGTATGCCCCTACCAGTTCTAAACCTAGAGGACTGAACGTGGAACTGCCTCAGACTCTGTGTAGTATGATGCCTATCGTAGGTTAAGGTACAAGGGAGTGTCCTCATATCCCTCCTCCACCTCCTCTTATCCCTCCTCCACCTCCTCATATCCCTCCTCCACCTCCTCATATCCCTCCTCCACCTCCTCATATCCCTCCTCCATCTCCTCATATCCCTCCTCCACCTCCTCTTATCCCTCCTCCACCTTCTCATATCCCTCCTCCACCTCCTCATATCCCTCCTCCACCTCCTCATATCCCTCCTCCACCTCCTCATATCCCTCCTCCGCCTCCTCATATCCCTCCTCCACCTCCTCATATCCCTCCTCCACCTCCTCTTATCCCTCCTCCACCTCCTCATATCCCTCCTCCACCTCCTCATATCCGTCATACACCTCCTCTTATCCCTCCTCCACCTCCTCATATCCCTCATACACCTCCTCATATCCCTCATCCACCTCCTCATATCCCTCCTCCACCTCCTCATATCACTAGTCTACCTCCTCATATCCCTCCTCCACCTCCTCTTATCCCTCCTCCACCTCCTCATATCCCTCCTCCACCTCCTCATATCCCTCCTCCACCTCCTCATATCCGTCATACACCTCCTCTTATCCCTCCTCCACCTCCTCATATCCCTCATACACCTCCTCATATCCCTCATCTACCTCCTCATATCCCTCATCTACCTCATCATATCACTAGTCTACCTCCTCATATCCCTCATCCACCTCCTCATATCCCTCCTCCACCTCCTCATATCCCTCCTCCTCCACCTCCTCTTTGAGTTTGCTGTATAATCTAAGCCGTCTGGCTGCCGTGCTGTGATGTCTGCCTGCCTTCAGAAGAGACTTAGCGAGACATCCCTTTACAACTTCTTCATCATTATGTTGTGCCAGAGCCGAGTGCAGCCTGTCCAGACAGCCTGATGCCATAAAAGTTTGATGTGGAAAATATCCTGTAGGTGTTGCATTTTTTATGAGATGGCGGAGACATTAGGTTAATCCCCCCCCCCCATACTGTACACAACCCATGCACATTCACAGACAGTTCCCCCCACCTAACTACCTGAGTGTACGGATGGTACTCCTTTTAGTGGCGTTCATATCTCTCGCTCTTTCTCTCTCTCTCTCTCTCTCTCTCTCTCTCTCTCTCTCTCTCTCTCTCTCTCTCTCTCGCTCTCTCTCGCTCTTTCTCTCTCTCTCTCGCTCTCTCTCGCTCAAGGAGCCAGCGAATGTAGAACAATGAAATAATAGAATACAAACACTCTATCACAGGTAATCTGCAGGCAGGTCCACTCTCCACCCTCTAAACCTCTGTCAAGCACATTGCCTGAAAACATCAAAGTCAAAGGCGAAAAACGGCATAGCTGTGTATGTTGTCTGTAGCATCTGAGGAACACACGTCAGTTTGGTGCTTTATATGAACCATAGAAAAGGGACACTGAATAACATATACTAAACCTAGAATGTGTTAATAATTCAGGAACAAACCTGCAACATTTTTCCAAAGATACAGTATATTGTAAAAAGCCACAATTATCTATAGCCTAGATTATATTATGTCTAGGTCCCCAAGCTTTTCCTGGTTACGTGACCTTATCTGGAAAAACTCCACGCCCTAACGTTAGTTGTAGCCTAGAACTACTAGGGGCTGGAATTAATCTTTCTGGTCAGGTCAAGGAAAACAACTCCTGACCCAACAAATAACCAAACCCAGTGGCCCAAAAACGTATTGAATCAACACTGTTTCCATGTCATTTCAACAAAAAAATTGTGATGAAGTTAATCTCAATGTGGAAAACTGATTAGATTTGCAAAAAGTAATCAATGTAAGATCATTTAAACCTAAATCCAATGACATGGTGACATCTTTTGTTGATTTCACGTTGAATTCACGTTAGCTGACAACTCAACCAAATGTAAATCAAAACTAGATGTTGAAATGACGTCTGTTCCCAGCAGGAACACTTCTTACTATTCTAAGAAATCACCTTAAGGAAAAGACAGGCTTCTCCTGTCATGTAAATCCACAAAGATCCCTCAGAAACCTGTCTGCATCTGGACCTACTCCCAAATCCCACACCACCTCTCCAGTTAAGAACTACGTCACTAGCTCCCTCTCTCCCTCTCTCTCTCCCTCTCTCTCTCCCTCTCTCTCTCCCTCTCTCCCCCTCTCCCTCTCTCTCTCTCTCCCTCTCTCCCTCTCTCTCTCTCTCTCTCCCTCTCTCCCTCTCTCTCTCTCTCCCTCCCTCTCTCCCTCTCTCTTTCCCTCTCTCCCTCTCTCTCTCCCTCTCTCTTTCCCTCTCTCTCTCTCTCCCTCTCTCTCTCTCTCTCTCTCTTCCTCTCTCCCTCTCTCTTTCCCTCTCTCTCTCTCTCTCTCTCCCTCTCTCCCTCTCTCTCTCTCTCCCTCTCTCCCTCTCTCTCTCTCTCTATCTCTCTCTCCCTCTCTCCCTCTCTCTCTCTCTCTCTCTCTCTCTCTCCTCTCTCTCTCTCTCTCTCTCTCTCTCTCTCTCTCTCTCTCTCTCTCTCTCTCTCTCTCCGTCTCCCTGTCTCCCTCTTTTTATATTTGGTTGTGGAGCCATTTGATTTAATTGACTCATTTTGTCGGTTGGAATCAGAGGGGAGGCTTGGAGTCGGCGGGCTGCCTCTTTGATCCGACAGACAGCCGGTGTAAACCCCAGTGAAAAGTGCATTTAATAACGAATGTTCTCCTCTGATGAGCCCGCGAGAATGACAAATTGAGCCCCCGGTGCTTTAAATAATGCACCCAATGTGCTTTTGCGCTGTTGCTGTTTCAAACTGCCCTCTTTAGAATGGGGTTGGGGTGTGTGTGTGTGGGGGGGGGTCTTAATAGTCTTAAGTAGTTTCCTGTCTTCATGACCTAATTTCTTCTCCTTCAACTCTGCACTGATCTGAGAAAAATATATAGGTGAAAGAAAGATGGCGTCTACTGATTTTCCTTTCACCTGTCCAGTTCATTTACATCAGTGTTTATGAAGAAAAGGACACGAAGAGCGGAAGACACTTTCGACTACTGAGCTGCAGCTGTCGATTTTCTGGCTGTCACTTGTCCCGTGTGGGAAAACAGAATGATACGCTGATGAATGTTCGCTGACACCCCCGATGCAGGAGAGGTGAAGCGGGGATGACGAGATGAAAAAGGGTTTCAAAGTGATGGAGGGAACTGGAGGCAAATACACAAACACATACGGTGAGGGGAAAAAGTATTTGATCCCCTGCTGATTTTGTACGTTTGCCCACTGACAAAGACATGATCAGTCTATCATTTTAATGGTAGGTATATTTGAACAGTGAGAGACAGAATAACAAAAAAAAAATCCAGAAAAACGCATGTCAAAAATGTTATAAATTGATTTGCATTTTAATGAGGGAAATAAGTATTTGACCCCTCAGCAAAACATGATTTAGTACTTGGTGGCAAAACCGTTAGAGGCAATCACAGAGGTCAGACGTTTCTTGTAGTTGGCCACCAGGTTTGCACACATTTCAGGAGGGATTTTGTCCCACTCCTCTTTGCAGATCTTCTCCAAATCATTAAGGTTTCGAGGCTGACGTTTGGCAACTCGAACCTTCAGCTCCCTCCACAGATTTTCTATGGGATTAAGGTCTGGAGACTGGCTAGGCCACTCTAGGACCTTAATGTGCTTCTTCTTGAGCCACTCCTTTGTTGCCTTGGCCATGTGTTTTGGGTCACCTGGGAGCCAGAAATCTTTCTGATTGAGAGGGGGTCAAATACTTATTTCCCTCATTAAAATGCAAATCAATTTATAACATTTTTGACATGCGTTTTTCTGGATTTTTGTTGTTGTTATTCTGTCTCTCACTGTTCAAATAAACCTACCATTAAAATTATAGACTGATCATTTCTTTGTCAGTGGGCAAACGTACAAAATCAGCAGTGGATCAAATACTTTTTTTCCCCTCACTGTACTAATACTATAAACACATTTGAAAGTAATACACACTCTACACACACCCACACACACACACACTCTACACACACTCTACACACAGAGAGACACACACACACACAGCCAGTGTTTGTTGTGGCTGCCTCTCTCTCTCCTGCTGCTGTAGAGGAATAAGGGCTATATTGATCGGTTAGTACCAGCACAGATTAGAGCTGTGTCACGACAATGGGGCTGTGAAGTTAGTCTCTGAGTTAAATCAGGACTCCCCCATGGTGTCCCCAGTCCCCACCCGACCCACACTCTGTTAGAAATGGCTTAAAGTACATGACAAGGACCTCCATCAGGGCCAAATAGGATCAGAACCTCAAGGCAGATCTACTACCACTGTCTATGGGTCTTTCAGTTTTTTTTTTGTGTGCTGATAAACTCTAGGGTGTCAGTCTTGCTATTGTATGTGTGTATTGGGGTTCAACTCTATGAGCAAAATGGCCGAATGACATTGAAAGACTTGCTGTAGGTTTTAAGAACTCGGCAATGATGAAGATGATGATGATGATGATGATGATGATGATGATGATGAAGGTTATGATGAGGAGCCATTGTATGCCACCCTTGCACTTACCAGAGCCTACACGCTGCTCATTGGCTGGCAACCACAGGTGTCATGGGGACATTCCATCTAAATTAATTCAATTGTATAATCAGAGGAATGCCCTTGCAGTTGCATTGAATTAAAATATATTGGTACAATGTCGGACAAAGCTGTATCAGTAAATGCATTCGCTTTCTGGTGCTTCAGAGGAAAAGTGTCCTCAGGACATAATGTGGAAACAGACACAAAGTTATTGTTACCGCTCGAATGAGAGTGAAGGCAGAAGTTAATTATGCTTTTTATGTGTTAGGTAAAGCTATTAGGTTGTCATAATAACTTGTAGGTTCGTCAATGGTACGGTACTCACTGTTCTTGGAACACAAGGATGTTTTACTGTTCTTTTTTTAACCCATTGTCTAGGGAAGCAGAAAGAGACTGATCTGGCCTCGATAATTGCTTGAATTGGTCTTTGCAAAATTGTCTTTGGCGTCTTTCTGAACTCTCGAAACAATACCAGACATAAATCATACTGCTTTTGCTATACATTTTGTGCACAAAAAAGAAGAGTTGAATTTTGCACTTTTTGCACTAGCTGACAAAAAAAGGAGCTGTTTCCTAATGCACGTCAAGGTCTTGTGAAGCTTTCAGTGTTCAGGCAGACTTTGATGAGGTTGTAGGTGAGGGCAATGGTCGCCCGCGGTCAGCCCTCTCTGCGTAATCCCCCTGAAAAAAATGAACCTGAATAATTTTTCTTCAGTTCTAGTTGAGCTTTTAGCAGTATTTGTGCCCAGAGTGGGGCAGTGAGGCCTTGTGGTGTCTGGTGTCTGTCTTTCTATCCCCCCTAAAAGCCCTCAGGGTCAACTTAATTACCGCTCGCTACCTGACGGCTGGCCCTGCATTAAGCCATGACGCACAATGCTAGACAGGCTACAGATAGCCAGGGACACAGGCCGACACCGAGCCAAGCCCTGCCAGGCCCACCCCAATTAGATTGAGCAAAAACAAAAACAAAAATACATTATTATAAATAAATAAAATACTCCCTCAGCACCCTTGTGGCAAAGTCGTTTTTCATTGTGACTTATTGAGCGACTTGACTGACGTCTACTAACAACTAGCTGCTGTAGGTGCTACATGCTACTTGGCTAGTTTGTAATGCTTTGTGTAGTAGTTACTGACTAGTAGCAGTGTACGCAGAACTGGTCCTGAATGAGCAGGTCTCTTGTGTATGCCTGTTACTGGAAAGGATCATAAATAGCTTTTGGTAGCATACAGTGTATGTCCGTTGTGCTGTAAATGCAATGTGATTTACACTATGTAGGCCACCCACACATATCTGCATAGTAAGCAGAATACAATAATGAAATTCTGATGCAATTCCGAGGCTATCGTTAGGGGTGCCTTTGCCAAGTAGTATGTCATTACTTAGTAATGCCAGTGTTTTGTAACCCTCTCTGGGTAGTACATGTGGTTGAAATGGAGCAGTGTTTGTACCCATCACATTTGAACTATTCTGGGACCGAAATACATCTGTGAGATTCCCAAGGAAATTTGCATTTGACATCTTTTGAATCCCCATAATCAACTGGTTTCTGTGTGATGCAAACAATGTGAGAGATTCTTCTGTCTTTCTATACAAGCACAGTGATTTAGATGTTTTTTTTTTATTTATTCATTATTATTCCAGTAATAAGAGAAGCAAAGCAAGAAACCCAGGCAGGTTTGGGGGGATTGAAATTATATTTTGACAAATAAGCATTTAATGGTGTAAAATAGGCCATTGTGTTGGCGTGCCTGGGAGTGTGTGATAAGGAACGACAGTGGAAATAGGCAATGAGACGTCCTTCTAAAACACTGGAGGAAGAGAATTCAGCGAATTAACAAACAACAACAACAGCAAAAAAACAACACATTTTCACGACTCACAGTAAATGCTCAAGCCCTACCATTTTCCGCACACCCGCCGTCCCTCATTTCCCTTTGAGATGTATATATATATATATATATATATATATATGTGTGTGTATCTAATGCTACTTGTGCCTGTCCTTTTCTTTCTGTGCATGACTGGCATTGTGTCATGATAAAACACTGCATGCAACTGGTAAACGTAGGATTGCTGTGGACTGTGAAGGCAGAACTGTGTGTGTGGATGAAAATGAACTCGCTTTGTTTTATACGTTCCACGCCAGTGTAGCATGTGAGCCATGCCAGAACACTTCATCTCTAGGTTTGCATTATGATAGTGTTCAGTTCAATCATACTTTAAAATGGCCTATGCCATGGTATTGACCTACTGTTATTCTGCATAGTTTGTTAAGATATGTTGTTTGTATAGAGGTGGTAGCATTGCAGAAACATTAAGCTTGCTTCATTTAGTTCACATGAATTATATAGTCGGTAGTATAGAACCATCTTGAGTAGTTTGTTGAGGTACAGTGGCTTGCGAAAGTATTCACCCCCCCTTGGCATTTTTCCTATTTTGTTTAAGGTTTGTATCATTTGATTTACACGACATGCCTACCACTTTGAAGATGCAAAATATGTATTATTGTGAAACAAACAAGAAATAAGACAAAAAAAACAGAAAACTTGAGCGTGCATAACTATTCAGCCCCCCAAAGTCAATACTTTGTAGAGCCACCTTTTGCAGCAATTACAGCTGCATGTCTCTTGGGGTATGTCTCTATAAGCTTGGCACATCTAGCCACTGGGATTCTTGCCCATTCTTCAAGGCAAAACTGCTCCAGCTCCTTCAAGTTGAATGGGTTCCGCTGGTGTACAGCAATCTTGAAGTCATCCCACAGATTCTCAATTGGATTGAGGTCTGGGCTTTGACTAGGCCATTCCAAGTTTTGATGAGGTAGTTGTTGTATTGTGGTTTCTAGAGTAGTTTGATGAGGTAGTTGTTGTATTGTGGTTTCTAGAGTAGTTTGATGAGGTAGTTGTTGTATTGTGGTTTCTAGAGTAGTTTGATGAGGTAGTTGTTGTATTGTGGTTTCTAGAGTAGTTTGATGAGGTAGATGTTGTATTGTGGTTTCTAGAGTAGTTTGATGAGGTAGTTGTTGTATTGTGGTTTCCCTGTGAGGCAGCTAGTAGCTAGGTTATCTACATACAGTGGGGAGAACAAGTATTTGATACACTGCCGATTTTACAGGTTTTCCTACTTACAAAGCATGTAGAGGTCTGTAATTTTTATCATACGTACACTTCAAATGTGAGAGACGGAATATAAAACAAAAATCCAGAAAATCACATTGTATGATTTTTAAGTAATTCATTTGCATTTTATTGCATGACATAAGTATTTGATACATCAGAAAAGCAGAACTTATTATTTGGTACAGAAACCTTTGTTTGCAATTACAGAGATCATATGTTTCCTGTAGGTCTTGACCAGGTTTGCACACACTGCAGCAGGGATTTTGGCCCGCTTCTCCATACAGACCTTCTCCAGATCCGTCAGGTTTCGGGGCTGTCGCTGGGCAATACGGACTTTCAGCTCCCTCCAAAGATTTTCTATTGGGTTCAGGTCTGGAGACTGGCTAGGCCACTCCAGGACCTTGAGATGCTTCTTACGGAGCGACTCCTTAGTTGCCCTGGCTGTGTGTTTCGGGTCGTTGTCATGCTGGAAGACCCAGCCACGACCCATCTTCAATGCTCTTACTGAGGGAAGGAGGTTGTTGGCCAAGATCTCGCAATACATGGCCCCATCCATCCTCCCCTCAATACGGTGCAGTCGTCCTGTCCCATTTGCAGAAAAGTATCCCGAAAGAATGATGTTTCCACATTCATGCTTCACGGTTGGGATGGTGTTCTTGGGGTTGTACTCATCCTTCTTCTTCCTCCAAACACGGCGAGTGGAGTTTAGACCAAAAAGCTCTATTTTTGTCTCATCAGACCACATTACCTTCTCCCATTCCTCCTCTGGATCATCCAGATGGTCATTGGCAAACTTCAGACGGGCCTGGACATGCGCTGGTTTTCTTTGAGACTGTGGTCCCAGCTCTCTTCAGGTCATTGACCAGGTCCGGCCGTGTAGTTCTGGGCTGATCCCTCACCTTCTTCATGATCATTGATGCCCCACGAGGTGAGATCTTGCATGGAGCCCCAGACCGAGGGTGATTGACCGTCATCTTGAACTTCTTCCATTTTCTAATAATTGCACCAACAGTTGTTGCCTTCTCACCAAGCTGCTTGCCTATTGTCCTGTAGCCCATCCCAGCCTTGTGCAGGTCTACAATTGTATCCCTGATGTCCTTACACAGCTGTCTGGTCTTGGCCATTGTGGAGAGGTTGGAGTATGTTTGATTGAGTGTGTGGACAGGTGTCTTTTATACAGGTAACGAGTTCAAACAGGTGCAGTTAATACAGGTAATGAGTGGAGAACAGGAGGGCTTCTTAAAGAAAAACTAACAGGTCTGTGAGAGCCGGAATTATTACTGGTTGGTAGGTGATCAAATACTTATGTCATGCAATAAAATGCAAATTAATTACTTACAAATCATACAATGTGATTTTCTGGATTTTTGTTTTAGATTCAGTCTCTCACAGTTGAAGTGTACTTATGATAAAAAATACAGACCTCTACATGCTTTGTAAGTAGGAAAACCTGCAAAATCGTCAGTGTATCAAATACTTGTTCTCCCCACTGTAATTCCACCCAGTGACTGTTTTCTGCTGTCTGCACCATCCTTCTGTGGCTGCAGTAAAGGATCAGCTCACACATTCACCCAGAGCCTCTAAGGACAGGCCTGGGAACAGTCTACCCTGCTACCTCTCACTGTGGCAGGTATAGGCCTATACACTATATCCATCTGTGGTGTAGGATAATATTTAGCTACTAATCCTAATGATGTGCTTACTTAGCTTATGACATCATTTTAATGATGTGTGTTTATGTGCGCGCACATGCATGATTCTTGTCAAGTATGTACAGTTGAAGTCGGAAGTTTACATACACTTAGGTTGGAGTAATAAAAACTTGTTTTTCAACCACTCCACAAATTTCTTGTTAACAAACTATAGTTTTGGCAAGTCGGTTAGGACATCTACTTTGTGCATGACACAAGTAATTTTTCCAACAATTGTTTACAGACAGATTATTTCACTTATAATTCAATGTATCACAATTCCAGTGGGTCAGAAGTTTACATACACTAAGTTGACTGTCCCTTTAAACAGCTTGGAACATTTCAGAAAATGATGTCATGGCTTTAGTAGCTTCTGATAGGCTAATTGACATAATTTGAGTAAATTGGAAGTGTACCTGTGGATGTGTTTCAAGGCCTACCTTCAAACTCAGTGTCTCTTTGCTTGACATCATGGGAAAATCAAAAGAAATCAGCCAAAACCTCGGAAAAAAATTTGTAGACCTCCAAAAGTCTGGTTCATCCTTGGGAGCAATTTCCAAACTCCTGAAGGTACCACGTTCATCTGTACAAACAATAGTACGCAAGTATAAACACCATGGGACCACGCAGCCGTCATACCGTTAAGGATGGAGACGTGTTCTGTCTGCTAGAGATGAACGTACTTTGGTGCAAAAAGTGCAAATAAATCCCAGAACAACAGCAAAGGACCTTGTGAAGATGCTGGAGGAAACAGGTACAAAAGTATCTATATCCACAGTAAAACGAGTCCGATATCGACATAGCCTGAAAGGCCACTCAGCAAGGAAGAAGCCACTGCTCCAAAACCGCCATAAAAAAGCCAGACTACGGTTTGAAACTGGACATGGGGACAAAGATCATACTTTTTGGAGAAATGTCCTCTGGTCCGATGAAACCAAAATAGAACTGTTTGGCCATAATGACCATCGTTATGTTTGGAGGAAAAAGGGGTTGGCTTGCAAGCCGAAGAACACCATACCAACCGTGAAGCACGGGGGTGACGGCATCATGCTGTGGGGGTGCTTTGCTGGCATCATGAGGAAGGAAAATTATGTGGATATATTGAAGCAACATCTCAAGACATCAGTCAGGAAGTTAAAGCTTGGTCGCAAATGGGTCTTCCAAATGCACAATGACCCCAAGCATACTTCCAAAGTTGTGGCAAAATGGCTTAAGGACAACAAAGTCAAGGTATTGGAGTGGCCATCACATGCCCTGACCTCAATCCTATAGAACATTTGTGGGCAGAACTGAAAAAGTGTGTGCGAGCAAGGAGGCCTACAAACCTGACTCATTTACGCCAGCTCTGTCAGGAGGAATGGGCCAAAATTCACCCAACTTATTGTGGGAAGCTTGTGGAAGGCTACCCGAAACGTTTGACCCAAGTTAAACAATTTAAAAGCAATGCTACCAAATACTACTTGAGTGTATGTAAACTTCCGACCTACTAGGAATGTGATGAAAGAAATAAAAGCTGAAATAAATCATTATCTCTACTATTATTCTGACATTTTACATTCGTAAAATAAAGTGGTGATCCTAAC
>NC_059199.1:3036848-3124348 GCF_020615455.1 Coregonus clupeaformis | reverse complement strand
CTACTCTTTGGCTCCACTGTTTTGGCCGAGGCGCCCAACTGGAAAACACAGGGCAAAAGGGCAGGACGCCTGAGTCTGTTTCTATAACGCAAGCTCACTGGACGCCTGATAGACTGGACTGACTGCCTGGGGGATGGAGAGTTTTAGTTGAATAGACTGGCGTGGCGAATGGAGTCTGACTTGATGATGTGGATGGAATGTTGATGGAGAGAGGGAGATGCAGACATATACACTCATGTACAAACACACATGCTGTGTTGACATAAACACACACACAAACTCATACACCCACACAAGCTTGCAGGGGCACCCCCCAATCTTCTAGACAGACGCACGCACACACACACACACCATATATCCCTCAAATTCATACTCTGCAACATCTCAGTCGTCCACTGTAAGAACCCATATCTAATCGCTATTGTGCCTCTGCAGTAAAGGTATTTAGAATTAGCCCACAGGACTTTAACCATCAGCTGTTACAGACATAAAGGCCGGGTCAGTGCAAGCACTGCTTTCAGCAATCCAGCTTTAAGACACACACACATCGAGAGATAGAAATATCTTCCCACCAGCGATGTAGCAGTGGGTAGCCTTCACGGTGGCAACATTGACTTTTGTCCATATGTAATTAACTCACAGAAAGGAAGAGACACGTCCCCCCCCACCCATCCACCAGTCTATACCTGTGAAGTGGAAGGTTATTTTAAGTCCATTGAAAGGGACTGAGGGCTGGAGACATTATGTACAAAGCCACTTGGCTGAAAGCCCCTTGTGTTAGAGTGACAGTGGTTAGCTAGCTGGGCCCTTGGCAAGCACAGCCACTGTTCTCTATCCCACCGTGGACTCCCCTGCCCTTGGGTAGAAACCTTGCATCTGGCCCTTTTATGGAGTTCTGGAGCGCTAAGGTTGTGGCGATGCTTTGACAGTGGAAAGTGACCCAGATGTTTTGTTATTATGGTATAGTGGGCTTCAGGACAAAGACCACCCAGTTCTTTATGCACTTACTGACTGTCCTGTAGAGTAACGCTCTTCCTACTTCCTTCTTATAGACCGTTTTTCATGAATTGGGTGTTTTCATGTCCGTGTATAGACATAAATTAGGACTGTTGAGTCATACAGTACCATAGTTTTGTCCCTGTGCCCAACAATATGGCCTTCTTCCTGAGTAGGCTGGTACAATTTCTTCTCTCTAAAATTCAGAGTCCTAAGGCTGACTAATTTCCTCACACTCATGCAGTAGCACCCTTCCAATGACCTTTGTCTAAAAATAAATGTTCCCTTGCACAATGTGATTATAAATAAAATGAAACCCCAACAGGGAAATGTTTTTCTTAAATAAAAAAGATAAACTTTAAATGAAAAATCCAATTAGACTTTTTTTTGTAACTGGGAGGGCCACACCAAATATAGTACCAAATATAGTGCGAAATATAGTACCAAATATAGTGTCAAATATAGGACCAAATATAGTACCAAATATAGTACCAAATATAGTGCCAAATATAGTACCAAATATAGTACCAAATATAGTACCAAATATAGTACCAAATATAGTGCCAAATATAGTACCAAATATAGTAACAAATATAGTACCAAATATAGTGCCAAGTATAGTGCCAAGTATAGTACCAAATATAGTGCCAAATATAGTGCCAAATATAGTACCAAATATAGCGCCAAATATAGTACCAAATATAGTACCAAATATAGTACCAAATATAGTACCAAATATAAGCCGCTCACATCCTCTGCAATTTTGTCACTAATAAGAGAAAAGAAAGATGAAATAAAAAATCCTGTTTAAAAGCTTTTGATCAAAGAGCCTTGTTTTAAGTGCTTGTTTGCTGATTTTAGTTCCGACGACTAGTATGATTTAAGTGTTTTTGATACAGGCATGTCAATGGACAGCCCTATCCCTAGGGGCTTTCAAAATGGTGGAGCGAGGAGAGCGAGATAAAAAGGGTCCTGCACTACACAGAGGAGCTCTCTCTCTCTCTCTCTGGCTTTGATCTTCTGGCCTAATTTATTATCACAGTGTGAAACCTCTTCATATTTAGCTGGGCTCCGGAGTCAATGGACCGTGCTGCTATGGAGCAATGAGCTTCTCTCTGCTCTTACCGAGAGCACTACACCATACACTTTATCGACACTCTCTGTCTTCATGAAATATCCATATTTGCACTTTATATTACAGTATACAGTATACTATATCATCACATCTTGTACTTTTATCATAGCTGTTGTGTGTTGAGTGATGTCAGTCAAAATAAAAGCATGTTGGAAAGGATTGTCACCACAATAGCATTAGAAGTAATCTGACAGACAAGTGAGCTGCCAACCGGAGGGTTGCAAGGCACTTAACCCAATGGGTTAGCTCCCTGTGCTACTCCAAAACCTGCATGTATATGTATGTATGTCTTTCGGAGGGTTTTGATTAAAAGCGGAGGCCAGATTTCAGTTGATCTTGATAAAGTGATCTTAATCTTAAAGATGCTAGCTGCAGGTTGGACTGAGCAAGGCAAGATGGCTTCCTCTTCCCCCATCTCCTTTCTCTCTGAGGTGCTGAGAGTATGATTGGGGCGAATAGTAGGGCGATCAGATGAGGCCGGGGCAAAACCAGGAGAGCCGCTGCCACAGTGCATTGTGGGTAACAGCTCAAGACTAGAACCTTGATGGCTCAATTGTAAGCCATGATGCAAGAGCCAATCAAGGCGATTCATCCAAGGAAAGGTGTCTCTTTGCTCAGACAGATATGTGATCTCTGATTGGATCTACGTGAATGATCGACCATCAAGAGCCACTTTGGAGAGAAAAGGAGATGTCTCTTTCTTTCTTTCTTTCTTTCTTTCTTTCTTTCTTTCTTTCTTTCTTTCTTTCTTTCTTTCTTTCTTTCTTTCTTTCTTTCTTTCTTTCTTTCTTTCTTTCTTTCTTTCTTCTTCTTTACCTTCCTCCATCCATTCTACTGCTGTTACCATTTCACTATGATCGGTTGGCATGGTAACAATCAACTGCGGTTGCCAAGACTTCATTTTCTTTGTTTTGTGCATTTTGGGCTGAAATGTATATTCTTTTGTGGTTCACAAATGCCATGGAAAATCAAATCTCTTGAATATGTGTTCAATTATTGTCTAGGCTTACATATACTGTAGCTACCCTCTTATCACTGACTTCAAATGGATTTGTAACGACCCATGGCTACATGGATTTATTGAGGTGATTTGTAGTATTGACATGCATTTCCGTGGTGAATAGGCAAGGGACTCACAGAAACAGAACAGCGGAACAACACTCATGATGCATTTGATACAAGATGTAGCTTTTAAAATGTAAATGTAATGAGAAACATTCTATCCAGACAAGCAATTCATTATGGATCAAACATCCCAATCAACAGAACTGTATTGCTCTCACTCTCTCTCCCTCTCTCTCCCTCTCTCTGTATCTCTCTCTCTCTCTCACTCTCTCTCTCTCTCTCTCTCCCTCTCTCTGTATCTCTCTCTCTCTCTCACTCTCTCTCTCTCTCTCTCTCCCTCTCTCTGTCTCTCTCTCTCTCTCTCTCTCTCTCTCTCCCTCATATATAGTATTCCTTTATTATGCTTGTGTCCATATTGTCTGTGAGTTTCTAGTACATAAACAACATGGTTCAAGAGAAAATAGTGAATTTAATGAATTAATGAAAAGCATCTAATCAACAATGGCATTATTT
This sequence comes from Coregonus clupeaformis, assembly GCF_020615455.1. Lineage (NCBI taxonomy): Eukaryota > Metazoa > Chordata > Actinopteri > Salmoniformes > Salmonidae > Coregonus > Coregonus clupeaformis. Next base: position 3,120,639 of record NC_059199.1, on the reverse strand, counting down.
TCAATTACCCCTGCAACTCGTCCAACTATTGACTGCCACCAGTTTGACACCAAAACATGAACAAGAAATACATATTGACATAGTACAATAACAGTGTGCAAAAAAATTAATAAAGGATATGAAATGCTGAAGCCCTCATATTAAACACCAATGGTATTCACTAAGTTGATGGCTTAGTTTTAGGATCATGTTTTACAGCTTTGTCATTTGATTTTGTATTTGAAAAATATAAATTATATTAATAATTACAGACACTTGTGAAAATCTGAAGTACCCAAAAGGGCCACTAGATGTTGAGTGATATATTACACAACATTTCTGGTAGTTTACTGGTAAACTTAAAAGTTTACCAGTAAAACAACCTCCCTTAACAACACGAATCTCTATCCATTCTTGTCCTAGAACATGTTTTTCTCGAGTCCAAACTAGACATGTTTCTGCACATATCTTTGATTCGTTTAATTGATGCCTTTGTTTTATATTGAATTGCAGTCTAATTCAACGCAGTGGAGAATTTCTCATACCGTATATTATTTTGAAAGTACCCACAATGCCAAGCACAACCAGTGATTCTATTCTATTCTTCTTTTACAGGAGATAAAGAGCATTAAAAGTAAGCCATGGTTAACATCATTTTCTAAAGCTTTCTAGCTTTGCACTTCACCTCTTCTGCTTGTTCATCTCATACATCACATCTTTCTGGTCATTGGGAGACCCATCTACAGTGAGGGAAAAAAGTATTTGATCCCCTGCTGATTTTGTACGTTTGCCCACTGACAAAGAAATGATCAGTCTATAATTTTAATGGTAGGTTTATTTGAACAGTGAGAGACAGAATTACAACAAAATAATCCAGAGAGGGGGTCAAATACTTATTTCCATTAAAATGCAAATAAATTAATAACATTTTTGACATGCGTTTTTCTGGATTTTTTTGTTGTTATTCTGTCTCTCACTGTTCAAATAAACCTACCATTAAAATTATAGACTGGTCATGTCTTTGTCAGTGGGCAAATGTACAAAATCAGCAGGGGATCAAATATTTTTTTCCCTCACTGTAACATGGCATCTACAGTGTACTGAGTGTACAAAACATTATGAATACCTGCTCTATCCATGACATAGACTGACCAGATGAAAGCTATGATCCCTTATTGATGTCACTTGTTAAATCCACTTCAATTAGTGTAGATGAAGGGGAGGAGACTGGTTAAGAAGGATTTATTTTAGCCTTGAGACAATTGAGACATGGACTATGTATGTGTGCCATTCAGAGGTTGAATGGACAAGTCAAAAGATTTAAGTGCCTTTGAACGGGGTATGGTAGTTGGTGCCAGGTACACCGGTTTGTGTCAAGAATGGTCCACCACCCAAAGGACATCCAGCCAACTTGACACAACTGTGGGAATGGGAAGCATTGGAGTCAACGTGGGCCAGCATCCCTGTGGAACGCTTTTGGCACCTTATAGAGTCCATTGCCCAACGAATTGAGGCTGTTCTGAGGGCAAAATGGGGTGCAACTCAATATTATGAAGATGTTCCTAATGTTTTGTACACTCAGTGTATTTAACACTGGCGCTGGCAACTTTGAACATCAAGCTTTCAACTTATAACTTTTAACTGAGCATAAGAGATATAGTTATTGTCTCTTATCTGTGAATTGATTGATTTGTTTTTGTGCAAAAAACTCCCTTAGTAACAAACTATGGTAATGAATACCAGCAGCAGAATCAGTTGTTGTAATAATAACCCTGTCGATGGTGCGTCTTGTACATTAGTTGCAGTGTTAGTTTTAATGTTGTGTTTAATGCATACAATGCTTCTTTTAGAACAAATAACATGTGCAGTAGTTAATCTTAGCTTTCCTTCATCTGGCTGGTAATTGGTTAAGGCCCTTATTAGGCTACTTGGTTTAGACAGTGACTCTACGTGTGTCTCTAGATAATACATTGGCTTATATAGAGCCTACACACATACAGAGTAGAGTAGATGGCTCTTCATTAGACAATGGTCGAGGAGCACAACACAATTTGCCCCCACCCAACATATGGTTCATGTCACCTTTTTTCAGTTTGCGGTGTTGTCGAGGTTCCGTGCAGTGTTTTTTTTTTTTACATTTATGTTTTGTTTGTTTTGGTCATGTGGTATGTGTTCTGCGTGAAAGCAAAAAGCAATTTTACCAATTCAATCTGAATACATCTGTCAGTGATATAATTCCAATGATAAAAACATTGAAATGTGATGACACCATTAATGAGAAAACGTAACGACTCATGCGTCTAATGAAAGAAAAATAAACTTCCTGTTAACACGTTTCCTGCGACACATACCACAACCCTCAACCAAGTGGCAGGATTTGTTAGTGTGAATTATATATTTGTCCAACTTTGGGGAAACAGAACACCTTCGCTAACAATCCTTCTCTGTTTTCCTTCTCTTCCCATCAGACACCCGGACCTTGCCCGACGTAGCCATGACAGGCAAGTGCACCCGGGAATGCGACGAATACGGCCACTCGGACTCCTGCTGGATGCCTGTGCGCACGTCGCCCGAGCGGCGGCCCAAGACGACCACCACCCAACAACCAAAGCTTTCCACCTTCATGACCGGCGGCGGTAGCGGCAGCATTCCTCCCGATCAGCAACAACAGCAGCAGCATCCTGGCAGTCAGGAAGCCCTGGTCGCCATGGCCAACGGAGACCCCTCCTCCCACGTGATGCTGGGCAACGACCGCAACCGCAACCTGCTCAACAAGAAGATGGCCTCCTCCTCGTCCTCCTACGAAGCCTTCGGGTCGCCCAGCTTCAGCCCGCCGGGGGTCGAGGAGGGGGTGGTGGTGGGTCACCCCATCGAGGAGATCCCCCTGGCCCCCACCGGGGAATACAAGCCCTCATCCTGTGGCACGCTCACCCGCCGGGAGGTCTACCTGTGAGGAGGGCGGTGGAGCTAGCGCGACGGTACGCATGGTTCTAACAACAAACAACAACGACTATAGTAGGTAACCACGACGACAACAACTGAAGACACTTTTTACTGTACCGGACCAACCTTGGCTGAGCAGAAAAGGTCCAAGGATAACCCCTCTCAAAGACAACAACAAACAACAAAAACAACAACGTGAAACAGTGCTAAAATCTACGTGGATACAAATATAATCCCTTTTTTTAGAATTCAGATTCTGACCTTATCTTGCAAGAGGAAGAGGAGGATGGGGCTATTGATGGTACTTGAAGCGAGACATTGGGTAACTGCTGCCAGCCTGTGAGTCGGGCCAATGGGAACATTACTGCTGCCTGATGATCACCACTCTACAATTATCAACTAATTTCCATAAAACATGCATGCATTATCTCTCCCTGACCCCACCTCCCAAAGACTGTACTGTACAAAAGAGGACCTTACTTTTTTTCCCCGTTCTTTTTCTAAGACTTGAGTGTGACAATGAGACGTGTGACAGAGGACCGATGTCATGCCTTTTGGGGACTTAGTGACACTCCCACCCTGATGACCTGTGACCCCATGATGCAAGTGTCATATACATTCAGTAATGTGTCGCGTACCACACGTCACGTGTCATGACCCCCCCCCGTGCTACCCACTCTTGATCCCGTAATTTCAACAGCTTGTGATATAAAGTTGCGTTCTCCAAAACACAACCAAACAACAACAGACTGCGAAAGCTACTAGCATGGCATCGTAGTTACAATTTGGGAAAGACTAAGCTTTAACTTTCTGTCCTGTGGATAAGACAGTGTGTATCGCCTCATTCATGGCAGAATATCATTGATAAATGGAGGAGTCAATGTGGTTGGCAATGTCCAAGCCATAGGAGTCCATGACACACACAGTGTATGATGAACTGATGTCCAAGTATGCTTATTTACGAGTGTGCTCTCTTTGCCTCTCTCATAGACACTAATACAAGTGAACATTGTACATATACATCGATTCAGACCCTTTTACCTTGAAAGCTCACTTTTCCCTTGTCTCTCTACCTTTGTCTCTCTCTTTCTCTGTCTTTGGATGGCCTGAGAGTTGAAGACAAAACCGCCGAGATGAAATGTTCTATCTAGAGCCAATCTGAACTGGTTGTTGTTCTTTGCTTTGAATTGCGTAATACGTGTATGTGGTTCTATCACCACCGGAAAATATTGATTCCTATTCAGATGAAAGTTATAAAGCTGATTTTTGGTTTCTCTTGCCCACAAAGACAAGCACAAATCAACACACAGAGGTGTATTTTGTGTTAGTGTGTGTGCTAGATTGAACAATATTGTGCACAACACATACACAAACACAATATATATCACATACTAGTAAGCATAGTACACTCTAACAAGGTCCATGTCCACCTTCCCATAAATGGAGATGTCGCTAATGGGGGAAGTTAATTTTCATATTGACACAGACATACATCTTTGAGCAAGAACGTAAGAATCAGCTCAATGAAGTACAATCAAAAATACCTGCTGATGTACAGTTAGAAAAAGGTGTGTGAAAATACAACGGTTTAACGTTGTATCTTACAGGTTATTATGAGAGAGAAACCAAAGCATAGGAACAACAAACTGGCAGGAAGGTAGATGCATTCATCATTTATCAGAGAGTAACTACAATACCACACAGAAATAGCTTTCGGTAGTATGTTGCTTTAAATACATGTGAGTAAATGTATAGTGAGAGTGTAGATTGAATTGAGCAAGGGTGCAACATGTAGGCTAACGTCCGTTCTAGTTTGGACTGACACTTACAACCACATGCACACACAGAAACACACACACACACACACACACACACACACACACACACACATAATATGAAGATATTGTGCCTCCTTACCCATCGCAAGTTGTGTTTTTCGCTGGTAAGTAGGCACAAGGTCTTGCCACCATAACTGAGCAAAAGAATATCAGATGCAATGGAAACCCTTTTTATATGTTAGCTAACCCTTTGGTTCAAAACAACTGCTATTTGGCAGTCCACCAATCTGTACTCTGTAAGTACTACTTGTCGTTCGAAGAAGTCCTCCTATGCTTATAAAATGTATACATAAATATGTACTTTTTATTGCATGTTTAAAAGGAATTTACTTCACTTACTGAGGAGAAAAAAATGTAAAAGAAAAATGTACAAAAAAAATCCTTAACTTGTGAACATGGAGGTCCATCTTGTTGTTTGCTTTTGTTATACCTAACAGACATTAGCCATGTAGTACGACTAAGTATATCAGTTTGAGGAGGAAGAAATATATGTTTATTTAGCATATTTCTTTCACGTTCCATCATATTTTGTTGATTGTTGGTTTGTTTTGTTCCTTTCAGGCCCATTTTCACAGCGTTCCCCATTCCATTGAACAAACCCTACAGCAGGGTTCTTCAATTCCGGTCCTGGAGGGCCGAAACACCTCTGTTTTTCATCCTCTCCTTCTAATCAGGGGCTAATTCAGACCTGGGACACCAGGTGAGTGCAATTAACTACCAGGTAGAAATAAAAAACAGAAGTGTTTCGGCCCTCCAGGACCGGAATTGAAGAACCCTGCCCTACAGTGATAAGATAGATTGAGTCGAAGGTAAAATAGCGCCTCATCTCCTGTAAAAGCCTGTCATACATAATACAGTGAGACGATTCACAACTTTCTACCGGCATGGCATTTCCATTCCATTTTCCCCTCTCTTTTCTATTTGATATACAAAAACAGTCCGAAACTTGGAAAATATCATCATTATGTATTTAAAAATTATTATTTTTTCTCTTATATTTTCTGGTGCAACTTTGTATATTTAGAGTGCTTCTGTAAAAAAGAAAAATGTCAAAAAAACAAAACTATAGAGTGAATGCAAATTATGCAATTGTGCCTTTTTATACCGATTGGTATGATTCAATGTTGGTTTGGAATGGTACAAAACCAATTATGCTGACATGCTTTCTAAAAGTAGTGGGGGTGATATTATGGTCCAATTTTAAATACCTCCTGAGGAATCTTATATACGATCGAGGAAAAATCCAATGACTTTCTGGCTTCTCGGGATGTGACCATTCAAATGTTTGTAAGCCTGTAGATACAGTGTGGCAAAATGATGTGGAGTGGCTATTGGATGGGTCTAAACGTGGAACGTGGGAAGGTATGAATATCCATTACTAGCATAGTGTAGTTTCATAACCAAATTACGACTTTTTGTACTGCTTAATACTAGTAATAATGATGATGTAATGGAAAAATGATTATCCTATTGCTATGGTGTTCTGCTGAAGTACATGTTCAGTGCGACAACCTTATGTGCATGAAACGCTCTCCTGGATTGAACACATTGAGCGTGGTAGAAGAAACGCTTAGAGACATTTGACAGTTCAGGACACGAGGAAGCCTAGAAATGCTAATGAGGAGTAAAAAAAATATATATATATGCTGCAAGGTTGAGATGCTGACAGAATGAACACCTCAGGACCTAGAGCAAACCCTAAAACACACTCACAAACACACATTTACAACACATGCATTACAAAAAAACTCAACACATACAAAAATTCTACAAAGCATGGTGCGTTACAACACTGGAAACAATAGAGAAGTTGTTTAATGGGTTCTCGTTGTGTTATACTTTCAGTGAACATAAAGGAAATTGCATGTCTGTGTTTCTAGAAAGACTGATAAAGTTATATAGAGAGAGGTAAGTGTTATAATTTGCTTTTTTGATTGTCAAAAAATGCAACTCTTTACTCAAACATTCAACAGGCTACTTGTGCTTACTTCTAAATGTACAATATTATATGATAGAAAAGAAACAGGGACAAAATCAAAAAGGTTCCTTCCTTGACCTGGTAATCCACAGATGACAGTCAAGTTTGGTTTTTAGAAGAAGAAAAACTGAATAAAATGTATAACATTTTTGCTACCTGAGGTGTATGTTTAGTCAGATCTCTCTCCTATTCGTTGTTGAGCATTCACAGTCTGTGATGAGATTTGTAATATTAACCATAAACTATTTGTCCTGCGACTTGGATGTTGATATAGAAATTGAGTAAACAGTTTATCATCGTTTAATTAATTATGAGTCACTATGCACGCAGCTTAGCTGAACATGGCAAAATGTATTGAACGCAAGTCAACTTCTATTTATGAAATATTTTACATAATTTAATTTGCTTTTGTACAGGTTTCTGTAAATAAAATTGCTTGTCATTTTGTCTCTGCAGAAATTAAAATATAACATGGTAAAACTATATTGTATCAACTCCATTATTGTTTTGAATTAGTTGTATGGTGTGTTTTCATAAGGTTGGGAATTGCCAGGGACCTCACAATACGATATTATCCCGATAACTAGTTGCCGATAGGATAGGTATTGCGATTCACGCGATTCTCTCATTCTATATACAGTGGGGAAAAGAAGTATTTGATACACTGCCGATTTTGCAGGTTTTCCTACTTACAAAGCATGTAGAGGTCTGTCATTTTTATCATAGGTACACTTCAACTGTGAGAGACAGAATCTAAAACAAAAATCCAGAAAATCACATTGTATGATTTTTAAGTAATTAATTTGCATTTTATTGCATGACATAAGTATTTGATCACCTACCAACCAGTAAGAATTCCGGCTCTCACAGACCTGTTAGTTTTTCTTTAAGAAGCCCTCCTGTTCTCCACTCATTACCTGTATTAACTGCACCTGTTTGAACTCGTTACCTGTATAAAATACACCTGTCCACACACTCAATCAAACAGACTCCAACCTCTCCACAATGGCCAAGACCAGAGAGCTGTGTAAGGACATCAGGGATAAAATTGTAGACCTGCACAAGGATGGGATGGGCTACAGGACAATAGGCAAGCAGCTTGGTGAGAAGGCAACAACTGTTGGCGCAATTATTAGAAAATGGAAGAAGTTCAAGATGACGGTCAATCACCCTTGGTCTGGGGCTCCATGCAAGATCTCACATCGTGGGGCATCAATGATCATGAGGAAGGTGAGGGATCAGCCCAGAACTACACGGCAGGACCTGGTCAATGACCTGAAGAGAGCTGGGACCACAGTCTCAAAGAAAACCATTAGTAACACACTACGCCGTCATGGATTAAAATCCTGCAGCGCACGCAAGGTCCCCCTGCTCAAGCCAGCGCATGTCCAGGCCAGTCTGAAGTTTGCCAATGACCATCTGGATGATCCAGAGGAGGAATGGGAGAAGGTCATGTGGTCTGATGAGACAAAAATAGAGCTTTTTGGTCTAAACTCCACTCGCCGTGTTTGGAGGAAGAAGAAGGATGAGTACAACCCCAAGAACACCATCCCAACCGTGAAGCATGGAGGTGGAAACATCATTCTTTGGAGATGCTTTTCTGCAAAGGGGACAGGACGACTGCACCGTATTGAGGGGAGGATGGATGGGGCCATGTATCGCGAGTTCTAGGCCAACAACCTCCTTCCCTCAGTAAGTTGAAACCTGAAACACACAGCCAGGGCAACTAAGGAGTGGCTCCGTATGAAGCATCTCAAGGTCCTGACCTGAACCCAATAGAAAATCTTTGGAGGGAGCTGAAAGTCCGTATTGCCCAGCGACAGCCCCGGAACCTGAAGGATCTGGAGAAGGTCTGTATGGAGATGTGGGCCAAAATCCCTGCTGCAGTGTGTGCAAACCTGGTCAAGACCTACAGCAAACGTATGATCTCTGTAATTGCAAACAAAGGTTTCTGTACCAAATATTATGTTCTGCTTTTCTGATGTATCAAATACTTATGTCATGCAATAAAATGCAAATTAATTACTTAAAAATCATACAATGTGATTTTCTGGATTTTTGTTTTAGATTCCGTCTCTCACAGTTGAAGTGTACGTATGATAGAAATTACAGACCTCTACATGCTTTGTAAGTAGGAAAACCTGCAAAATCGGCAGTGTATCAAATACTTGTTCTCCCCACTGTGTATTGCGATTCGATACTGGGATTTTATTGCGATTTGATGTTCTAAACATAGTGCTCACCATATATCTGCTGCTGAGGGACAAGAGAGAGCCATGAGAAAACGAATTTAATCAGTCATGGAAATAAAAGTGCTGAAAACAAATGGGCTCCCTAGATGGAGAACAAGCTATGAAGGAAAAGTACTGGAGTTTTGGTGCAGGTACAGCTAACTAGCGCTAAAATTATATTGTGCTACTGTCAAAACGATACGATATATCGGCAACAATAATATCCCGTTATGTAACTGTGTTGATTTCTCTCCCATCACTATGTTTTCACACAAGCCGTTAGTCAACCACAACATATATTGACATTTATATTATTATCAATATGGTTTTTTTCTTCTCCATAACCACACAGTGGACTACTACTGCTTCTTGCAAAACATACTGTTACCCCATCACCACCACTATACTAGTGTACTGTTACCCCACCACCACTATACTATTGTACTATTACCCCATCACCACTATACTATTGTACTGTTACCCCATCACCACTATACTAGTGTACTGTTACCCCATCACCACTATACTAGTGTACTGTTACCCCATCACCACTATACTAGTGTAATGTTACCCCATCACCACCACTATACTAATGTAATGTTACCCCATCACCACCACTATACTAGTGTACTGTTACCCCATCACCACTATACTAGTGTAATGTTACCCCATCACCACTATACTAGTGTACTGTTACCCCATCACCACCACTATACTAGTGTAATGTTACCCCATCACCACCACTATACTAGTGTACTGTTACCCCATCACCACCACTATACTAGTGTACTGTTACCACATCACCACCACTATACTAGTGTACTGTTACCCCATCACCACCACTATACTAGTGTACTGTTACCCCATCACCACTATACTAGTGTACTGTTACCCCATCACCACTATACTAGTGTACTGTTACCCCATCACCACCACTATACTAGTGTACTGTTACCCCATCACCACCACTATACTAGTGTACTGTTACCCCATCACAACCACTATACTAGTGTACTGTTACCCCCATCACCACTATACTAATGTACTGTTACCCCATCACCACTATACTAGTGTACTGTTACCCCATCACCACTATACTAGTGTACTGTTACCCCATCACCACTATACTAGTGTACTGTTACCCCATCACCACTATACTAGTGTACTGTTACCCCATCACCACTATACTAGTGTACTGTTACCCCATCACCACTATACTAGTGTACTGTTACCCCATCATCACCACTATACTAGTGTACTGTTACCTCATCACCACTATACTAGTGTACTGTTACCCCATCATCACCACTATACTAGTATACTGTTACCTCATCACCACTATACTAGTGTAATGTTACCCCATCACCACCACTATACTAATGTACTGTTACCCCATCACCACCACTATACTAGTATACTGTTACCTCATCACCACTATACTAGTGTAATGTTACCCCATCACCGCTATACTAGTGTACTGTTACCCCATCACCGCTATACTAGTGTACTGTTACCCCATCACCACTATACTAGTGTACTGTTACCCCATCACCACCACTATACTAGTATACTGTTACCTCATCACCACTATACTAGTGTAATGTTACCCCACCACCACTATACTAGTGTACTATTACCCCATCACCACCACTATACTAATGTACTGTTACCCCCATCACCACCACTATACTAGTGTACTGTTACCCCATCACCACCACTATACTAATGTACTGTTACCCCATCACCACCACTATACTAGTGTACTGTTACCCCATCACCACCAATATACTAGTGTACTGTTACCCCACCACCACTATACTATTGTACTATTACCCCATCACCACTATACTATTGTACTGTTACCCCATCACCACTATACTAGTGTACTGTTACCCCATCACCACTATACTAGTGTACTGTTACCCCATCACCACTATACTAGTGTAATGTTACCCCATCACCACCACTATACTAATGTACTGTTACCCCATCACCACCACTATACTAGTGTACTGTTACCCCATCACCACTATACTAGTGTAATGTTACCCCCATCACCACTATACTAGTGTACTGTTACCCCATCACCACCACTATACTAGTGTACTGTTACCCCATCACCACTATACTAGTGTACTGTTACCCCATCACCACCACTATACTAGTGTACTGTTACCCCATCACCACCACTATACTAGTGTACTGTTACCCCATCACCACCACTATACTAGTGTACTGTTACCCCATCACCACTATACTAGTGTACTGTTACCCCCTCACCACTATACTAGTGTACTGTTACCCCATCACCACCACTATACTAGTGTACTGTTACCCCATCACCACCACTATACTAGTGTACTGTTACCCCATCACCACTATACTAATGTACTGTTACCCCATCACCACTATACTAGTGTACTGTTACCCCATCACCACTATACTAGTGTACTGTTACCCCATCATCACCACTATACTAGTGTACTGTTACCCCATCATCACCACTATACTAGTGTACTGTTACCCCATCATCACCACTATACTAGTGTAATGTTACCCCATCACCACCACTATACTAGTATACTGTTACCCCATCACCACTATACTAATGTACTGTTACCCCATCACCACCACTATACTAGTATAATGTTACCTCATCACCACTATACTAGTGTAATGTTACCCCATCACCACCACTATACTAGTGTACTGTTACCTCATCACCACTATACTAGTGTAATGTTACCCCATCACCACCACTTTACTAATGTACTGTTACCCCATCACCACCACTATACTAGTATACTGTTACCCCATCACCACCAATATACTAGTGTACTGTTACCCCACCACCACTATACTATTGTACTATTACCCCATCACCACTATACTATTGTACTGTTACCCCATCACCACTATACTAGTGTACTGTTACCCCATCACCACTATACTAGTGTACTGTTACCCCATCACCACTATACTAGTGTAATGTTACCCCATCACCACCACTATACTAATGTACTGTTACCCCATCACCACCACTATACTAGTGTACTGTTACCCCATCACCACTATACTAGTGTAATGTTACCCCATCACCACTATACTAGTGTACTGTTACCCCATCACCACCACTATACTAGTGTACTGTTACCCCATCACCACTATACTAGTGTACTGTTACCCCATCACCACCACTATACTAGTGTACTGTTACCCCATCACCACTATACTAGTGTACTGTTACCCCATCACCACTATACTAGTGTACTGTTACCCCATCACCACCACTATACTAGTGTACTGTTACCCCATCACCACCACTATACTAGTGTACTGTTACCCCATCACCACCACTATACTAGTGTACTGTTACCCCATCACCACTATACTAATGTACTGTTACCCCATCACCACTATACTAGTGTACTGTTACCCCATCACCACTATACTAGTGTACTGTTACCCCATCACCACTATACTAGTGTACTGTTACCCCATCATCACCACTATACTAGTATACTGTTACCTCATCACCACTATACTAGTGTAATGTTACCCCATCACCACCACTATACTAGTGTACTGTTACCTCATCACCACTATACTAGTGTAATGTTACCCCATCACCACCACTATACTAATGTACTGTTACCCCATCACCACCACTATACTAGTATACTGTTACCTCATCACCACTATACTAGTGTAATGTTACCCCATCACCGCTATACTAGTGTACTGTTACCCCATCACCGCTATACTAGTGTACTGCTACCCCATCACCACTATACTAGTGTACTGTTACCCCATCACCACCACTATACTAGTATACTGTTACCTCATCACCACTATACTAGTGTAATGTTACCCCACCACCACTATACTAGTGTACTGTTACCCCATCACCACCACTATACTAATGTACTGTTACCCCATCACCACCACTATACTAGTGTACTGTTACCCCATCACCACCACTATACTAATGTACTGTTACCCCATCACCACCACTATACTAGTGTACTGTTACCCCATCACCACCAATATACTAGTGTACTGTTACCCCACCACCACTATACTATTGTACTATTACCCCATCACCACTATACTATTGTACTGTTACCCCATCACCACTATACTAGTGTACTGTTACCCCATCACCACTATACTAGTGTACTGTTACCCCATCACCACTATACTATTGTACTGTTACCCCATCACCACTATACTAGTGTACTGTTACCCCATCACCACTATACTAGTGTACTGTTACCCCATCACCACTATACTAGTGTACTGTTACCCCATCACCACTATACTAGTGTAATGTTACCCCATCACCACCACTATACTAATGTACTGTTACCCCATCACCACCACTATACTAGTGTACTGTTACCCCATCACCACTATACTAGTGTAATGTTACCCCATCACCACTATACTAGTGTACTGTTACCCCATCACCACCACTATACTAGTGTACTGTTACCCCATCACCACTATACTAGTGTACTGTTACCCCATCACCACCACTATACTAGTGTACTGTTACCCCATCACCACTATACTAGTGTACTGTTACCCCATCACCACTATACTAGTGTACTGTTACCCCATCACCACCACTATACTAGTGTACTGTTACCCCATCACCACCACTATACTAGTGTACTGTTACCCCATCACCACCACTATACTAGTGTACTGTTACCCCATCACCACTATACTAGTGTACTGTTACCCCATCACCACTATACTAGTGTAATGTTACCCCATCACCACCACTATACTAATGTACTGTTACCCCATCACCACCACTATACTAGTGTACTGTTACCCCATCACCACTATACTAGTGTAATGTTACCCCATCACCACTATACTAGTGTACTGTTACCCCATCACCACCACTATACTAGTGTACTGTTACCCCATCACCACTATACTAGTGTACTGTTACCCCATCACCACCACTATACTAGTGTACTGTTACCCCATCACCACTATACTAGTGTACTGTTACCCCATCACCACTATACTAGTGTACTGTTACCCCATCATCACCACTATACTAGTATACTGTTACCTCATCACCACTATACTAGTGTAATGTTACCCCATCACCACCACTATACTAGTGTACTGTTACCTCATCACCACTATACTAGTGTAATGTTACCCCATCACCACCACTATACTAATGTACTGTTACCCCATCACCACCACTATACTAGTATACTGTTACCTCATCACCACTATACTAGTGTAATGTTACCCCATCACCGCTATACTAGTGTACTGTTACCCCATCACCGCTATACTAGTGTACTGTTACCCCATCACCACTATACTAGTGTACTGTTACCCCATCACCACCACTATACTAGTATACTGTTACCTCATCACCACTATACTAGTGTAATGTTACCCCACCACCACTATACTAGTGTACTGTTACCCCATCACCACCACTATACTAATGTACTGTTACCCCATCACCACCACTATACTAGTGTACTGTTACCCCATCACCACCACTATACTAATGTACTGTTACCCCATCACCACCACTATACTAGTGTACTGTTGCCCCATCACCACCAATATACTAGTGTACTGTTACCCCACCACCACTATACTATTCTACTATTACCCCATCACCACTATACTATTGTACTGTTACCCCATCACCACTATACTAGTGTACTGTTACCCCATCACCACTATACTAGTGTACTGTTACCCCATCACCACTATACTAGTGTAATGTTACCCCATCACCACCACTATACTAATGTACTGTTACCCCATCACCACCACTATACTAGTGTACTGTTACCCCATCACCACTATACTAGTGTAATGTTACCCCATCACCACTATACTAGTGTACTGTTACCCCATCACCACCACTATACTAGTGTACTGTTACCCCATCACCACTATACTAGTGTACTGTTACCCCATCACCACTATACTAGTGTACTGTTACCCCATCATCACCACTATACTAGTGTACTGTTACCCCATCATCACCACTATACTAGTGTACTGTTACCCCATCATCACCACTATACTAGTGTAATGTTACCCCATCACCACCACTATACTAGTATAATGTTACCCCATCACCACTATACTAATGTACTGTTACCCCATCACCACCACTATACTAGTGTACTGTTACCTCATCACCACTATACTAGTGTAATGTTACCCCATCACCACCACTTTACTAATGTACTGTTACCCCATCACCACCACTATACTAGTATACTGTTACCTCATCACCACTATACTAGTGTAATGTTACCCCATCACCGCTATACTAGTGTACTGTTACCCCATCACCGCTATACTAGTGTACTGTTACCCCATCACCACTATACTAGTGTACTGTTACCCCATCACCACCACTATACTAGTATACTGTTACCTCATCACCACTATACTAGTGTAATGTTACCCCATCACCGCTATACTAGTGTACTGTTACCCCATCACCACTATACTAGTGTACTGTTACCCCATCACCACCACAATACTAGTATACTGTTACCTCATCACCACTATACTAGTGTAATTTTACCCCATCACCACCACTATACGGGTGTACTGTTACCCCATCACCACTACTATACTAGTGTACTGTTACCACATCATCACCACTATACTAGTGTACTGTTACCCCATCACCACCACTATACTAGTGTACTGTTACCCCACCACCACTATACTAGTGTACTGTTACCCCATCACCACCACTATACTAGTGTACTGTTACCCCACCACCACTATACTAGTGTACTGTTACCCCATCATCACCACTATACTAGTGTACTGTTACCCCACCACCACTATACTAGTGTACTGTTACCCCATCACCACCACTATACTAGTGTACTGTTACCCCATCACCACCCCTATACTAGTATAATGTTACACCATCACCACTATACTAGTGTACTGTTACCCCATCACCACCACTATACTAGTATACTGTTACCCCATCACCAATATACTAATGTACTGTTACCCCATCACCACCACTATACAAGTGTACTGTTACCCCATCACCACCAATATACTAATGTACTGTTACCCCATAACCACAACTATACTAGTGTACTGTTACCCCATCACCACCACTATACTATTGTACTGTTACCCCATCACCAATAAACTAATGTACTGTTACCCCATCACCACCACTATACTAGTGTACTGTTACCCCATCACCAATATACTAATGTACTGTTACCCCATCACCACCAATATACTAATGTACTGTTACCCCATCACCACCACTATACTAGTGTACTGTTACCACATCACCAACACTATACTAGTGTACTGTTACCCCATCACCACCACTATACTAATATACTGTTACCCCATCACCACCACTATACTAGTGTACTGTTACCCCATCACCACCACTATACTAGTGTAATGTTACCCCATCACCACCACTTTACTAATGTACTGTTACCCCATCACCACCACTATACTAGTATACTGTTACCTCATCACCACTATACTAGTGTAATGTTACCCCATCACCGCTATACTAGTGTACTGTTACCCCATCACCGCTATACTAGTGTACTGTTACCCCATCACCACTATACTAGTGTACTGTTACCCCATCACAACCACTATACTAGTATACTGTTACCTCATCACCACTATACTAGTGTAATGTTACCCCATCACCGCTATACTAGTGTACTGTTACCCCATCACCACTATACTAGTGTACTGTTACCCCATCACCACCACAATACTAGTATACTGTTACCCTCATCACCACTATACTAGTGTAATTTTACCCCATCACCACCACTATACGGGTGTACTGTTACCCCATCACCACTACTATACTAGTGTACTGTTACCACATCATCACCACTATACTAGTGTACTGTTACCCCATCACCACCACTATACTAGTGTACTGTTACCCCACCACCACTATACTTGTGTACTGTTACCCCATCACCACCACTATACTAGTGTACTGTTACCCCACCACCACTATACTAGTGTACTGTTACCCCATCATCACCACTATACTAGTGTACTGTTACCCCACCACCACTATACTAGTGTACTGTTACCCCATCACCACCACTATACTAGTGTACTGTTACCCCATCACCACCCCTATACTAGTATACTGTTACACCATCACCACTATACTAGTGTACTGTTACCCCATCACCACCACTATACTAGTGTACTGTTACCCCATCACCACTATACTAGTGTACTGTTACCCCATCACCACCACTATACTAGTGTACTGTTACCCCATCACCACCACTATACTAGTGTACTGTTACCCCATCACCACCACTATACTAATGTACTGTCACCCCATCACCAATATACTAGTGTACTGTTACCCCATCACCACTATACTAGTGTACTGTTACCCCATCACCACTATACTAGTGTCCTGTCACCCCATCACCACTATACTAGTGTACTGTTACCCCATCACCACCACTATACTAGTGTACTGTTACCCCATCACCACTATACTAGTGTACGGTTACCCCATCACCACCAATATACTAATGTACTGTTACCCCATCACCACCACTATACAAGTGTACTGTTACCCCATCACCACCAATATACTAATGTACTGTTACCCCATAACCACAACTATACTAGTGTACTGTTACCCCATCACCACCACTATACTATTGTACTGTTACCCCATCACCAATAAACTAATGTACTGTTACCCCATCACCACCACTATACTAGTGTACTGTTACCCCATCACCAATATACTAATGTACTGTTACCCCATCACCACCACTATACTAATGTACTGTTACCCCATCACCACCACTATACTAGTGTACTGTTACCACATCACCAACACTATACTAGTGTACTGTTACCCCCATCACCACCACTATACTAATATACTGTTACCCCCATCACCACCACTATACTAGTGTACTGTTACCCCATCACCACCACTATACTAGTGTAATGTTACCCCATCACCACCACTTTACTAATGTACTGTTACCCCATCACCACCACTATACTAGTATACTGTTACCTCATCACCACTATACTAGTGTAATGTTACCCCATCACCGCTATACTAGTGTACTGTTACCCCATCACCGCTATACTAGTGTACTGTTACCCCATCACCACTATACTAGTGTACTGTTACCCCATCACCACCACTATACTAGTATACTGTTACCTCATCACCACTATACTAGTGTAATGTTACCCCATCACCGCTATACTAGTGTACTGTTACCCCATCACCACTATACTAGTGTACTGTTACCCCATCACCACCACTATACTAGTGTACTGTTACCCCATCACCACCACTATACTAATGTACTGTCACCCCATCACCACCACTATACGGGTGTAATGTTACCCCATCACCACCACTTTACTAATGTACTGTTACCCCATCACCACCACTATACTAGTATACTGTTACCTCATCACCACTATACTAGTGTAATGTTACCCCATCACCGCTATACTAGTGTACTGTTACCCCATCACCGCTATACTAGTGTACTGTTACCCCATCACCACTATACTAGTGTACTGTTACCCCATCACCACCACTATACTAGTATACTGTTACCTCATCACCACTATACTAGTGTAATGTTACCCCATCACCGCTATACTAGTGTACTGTTACCCCATCACCACTATACTAGTGTACTGTTACCCCATCACCACCACTATACTAGTGTACTGTTACCCCATCACCACCACTATACTAATGTACTGTCACCCCATCACCAATATACTAGTGTACTGTTACCCCATCACCACTATACTAGTGTACTGTTACCCCATCACCACTATACTAGTGTCCTGTCACCCCATCACCACTATACTAGTGTACTGTTACCCCATCACCACCACTATACTAGTGTACTGTTACCCCATCACCACTATACTAGTGTACTGTTACCCCATCACCACCACTATACTAGTGTACTGTTACCCCATCACCACTATACTAATGTACTGTTACCCCATCACCACTATGCTAGTGTACTGTTACCCCATCACCACTATACTAATGTACTGTTACCCCATCACCACCACTATACTAATGTACTGTTACCCCATCACCATCACTATACTAGTGTACTGTCACCCCATCACCACTATACTGATGTACTGTTACCCCATCACCACCACTATACTAGTGTACTGTTACCCCATCACCACTATACTAGTGTACTGTTACCCCATCATCACCACTATACTAGTGTACTGTTACCCCGTCACCACCACTATACTAGTGTACTGTTACCCCATCACCACCAATATACTACTGTACTGTTACCCCATCACCACCAATATACTACTGTACTGTTACCCCATCACCAATATACTAATTGTACTGTTACCCCATCACCACCACTATATTAGTGTACTGTTACCCCATCACCACTATACTAGTGTCCTGTTACCCCATCACCACCACTATACTAGTGTACTTTTACCCCATCACCACCACTATACTAGTGTACTGTTACCCCATCACCACCACTATACTAATGTACTGTTACCCCATCACCACCACTATACTAATGTACTGTTACCCCATCACCACCACTATACTAGTGTACTGTTACCCCATCACCACTATACTAATGTACTGTTACCCCATCACCACTATACTAATGTACTGTTACCCCATCACCACTATGCTAGTGTACTGTTACCCCATCACCACTATACTAATGTACTGTTACCTCACCACCACTATACTAGTGTACTGTTACCCCATCACCACCACTACACTAGTGTACTGTTACCCCATCATCACCACTATACTAGTGTACTGTTACCCCATCACCACCACTATACTAGTGTACTGTTACCACATCACCACTATACTAGTGTACTGTTACCCCATCACCACCACTATACTAGTGTACTGTTACCCCATCACCACTATACTAGTGTACTGTTACCCCATCACCACCACTATACTAGTGTACTGTTACCCCATCACCACCACTATACTAGTGTACTGTTACCCCATCACCACTATAATAGTGTACTGTTACCCCATCACCACCACTATACTAATGTATTGTTACCCCATCACCACCACTATACTAGTGTACTGTTACCCCATCACCACTAAACTTGTGTACTGTTACCCCTTCACCACTATACTAGTGTACTGTTACCCCATCACCACCACTATACTAATGTACTGTTACCCCATCACCACCAATATACTAGTGTACTGTTACCCCATCACCACCACTATACTAGTGTACTGTTACCCCATCACCACCAATATACTAGTGTACTGTTACCCCATCACCACAATACTAGTGTACTGTTACCCCATCATCACCACTATACTAGTGTACTGTCACCCCATCACCACCACTATACGGGTGTAATGTTACCCCATCACCACCACTTTACTAATGTACTGTTACCCCATCACCACCACTATACTAGTATACTGTTACCTCATCACCACTATACTAGTGTAATGTTACCCCATCACCGCTATACTAGTGTACTGTTACCCCA
Organism: Coregonus clupeaformis; assembly: GCF_020615455.1. Classification (NCBI taxonomy): domain Eukaryota; kingdom Metazoa; phylum Chordata; class Actinopteri; order Salmoniformes; family Salmonidae; genus Coregonus; species Coregonus clupeaformis. Next base: position 3,100,084 of record NC_059199.1, on the reverse strand, counting down.
TCACCGCTATACTAGTGTACTGTTACCCCATCACCACTATACTAGTGTACTGTTACCCCATCACCACCACTATACTAGTATACTGTTACCTCATCACCACTATACTAGTGTAATGTTACCCCATCACCGCTATACTAGTGTACTGTTACCCCATCACCACCACTTTACTAATGTACTGTTACCCCATCACCACCACTATACTAGTATACTGTTACCTCATCACCACTATACTAGTGTAATGTTACCCCATCACCGCTATACTAGTGTACTGTTGCCCCATCACCGCTTATGCTAGTGTACTGTTACCCCATCACCACTATACTAGTGTACTGTTACCCCATCACCACCACTATACTAGTATACTGTTACCTCATCACCACTATACTAGTGTAATGTTACCCCCATCACCGCTATACTAGTGTACTGTTACCCCATCACCACTATACTAGTGTACTGTTACCCCATCACCACCACAATACTAGTATACTGTTACCTCATCACCACTATACTAGTGTAATTTTACCCCATCACCACCACTATACGGGTGTACTGTTACCCCATCACCACTACTATACTAGTGTACTGTTACCACATCATCACCACTATACTAGTGTACTGTTACCCCATCACCACCACTATACTAGTGTACTGTTACCCCACCACCACTATACTAGTGTACTGTTACCCCATCACCACCACTATACTAGTGTACTGTTACCCCACCACCACTATACTAGTGTACTGTTACCCCATCATCACCACTATACTAGTGTACTGTTACCCCACCACCACTATACTAGTGTACTGTTACCCCATCACCACCACTATACTAGTGTACTGTTACCCCATCACCACCCCTATACTAGTATACTGTTACACCATCACCACTATACTAGTGTACTGTTACCCCATCACCACCACTATACTAGTATACTGTTACCCCCATCACCAATATACTAATGTACTGTTACCCCATCACCACCACTATACAAGTGTACTGTTACCCCATCACCACCAATATACTAATGTACTGTTACCCCATAACCACAACTATACTAGTGTACTGTTACCCCATCACCACCACTATACTATTGTACTGTTACCCCATCACCAATAAACTAATGTACTGTTACCCCATCACCACCACTATACTAGTGTACTGTTACCCCATCACCAATATGCTAATGTACTGTTACCCCATCACCACCAATATACTAATGTACTGTTACCCCATCACCACCACTATACTAGTGTACTGTTACCACATCACCAACACTATACTAGTGTACTGTTACCCCATCACCACCACTATACTAATATACTGTTACCCCATCACCACCACTATACTAGTGTACTGTTACCCCATCACCACCACTATACTAGTGTAATGTTACCCCATCACCACCACTTTACTAATGTACTGTTACCCCATCACCACCACTATACTAGTATACTGTTACCTCATCACCACTATACTAGTGTAATGTTACCCCATCACCGCTATACTAGTGTACTGTTACCCCATCACCGCTATACTAGTGTACTGTTACCCCATCACCACTATACTAGTGTACTGTTACCCCATCACCACCACTATACTAGTATACTGTTACCTCATCACCACTATACTAGTGTAATGTTACCCCATCACCGCTATACTAGTGTACTGTTACCCCATCACCACTATACTAGTGTACTGTTACCCCATCACCACCACAATACTAGTATACTGTTACCTCATCACCACTATACTAGTGTAATTTTACCCCATCACCACCACTATACGGGTGTACTGTTACCCCATCACCACTACTATACTAGTGTACTGTTACCCCATCACCACCACTATACTAGTGTACTGTTACCCCACCACCACTATACTAGTGTACTGTTACCCCATCACCACCACTATACTAGTGTACTGTTACCCCACCACCACTATACTAGTGTACTGTTACCCCATCATCACCACTATACTAGTGTACTGTTACCCCACCACCACTATACTAGTGTACTGTTACCCCATCACCACCACTATACTAGTGTACTGTTACCCCATCACCACCCCTATACTAGTATACTGTTACACCATCACCACTATACTAGTGTACTGTTACCCCATCACCACCACTATACTAGTGTACTGTTACCCCATCACCACTATACTAGTGTACTGTTACCCCATCACCACCACTATACTAGTGTACTGTTACCCCATCACCACCACTATACTAGTGTACTGTTACCCCATCACCACCACTATACTAATGTACTGTCACCCCATCACCAATATACTAGTGTACTGTTACCCCATCACCACTATACTAGTGTACTGTTACCCCATCACCACTATACTAGTGTCCTGTCACCCCATCACCACTATACTAGTGTACTGTTACCCCATCACCACCACTATACTAGTGTACTGTTACCCCATCACCACTATACTAGTGTACGGTTACCCCATCACCACCAATATACTAATGTACTGTTACCCCATCACCACCACTATACAAGTGTACTGTTACCCCATCACCACCAATATACTAATGTACTGTTACCCCATAACCACAACTATACTAGTGTACTGTTACCCCATCACCACCACTATACTATTGTACTGTTACCCCATCACCAATAAACTAATGTACTGTTACCCCATCACCACCACTATACTAGTGTACTGTTACCCCATCACCAATATACTAATGTACTGTTACCCCATCACCAACACTATACTAATGTACTGTTACCCCATCACCACCACTATACTAGTGTACTGTTACCACATCACCAACACTATACTAGTGTACTGTTACCCCATCACCACCACTATACTAATATACTGTTACCCCATCACCACCACTATACTAGTGTACTGTTACCCCATCACCACCACTATACTAGTGTAATGTTACCCCATCACCACCACTTTACTAATGTACTGTTACCCCATCACCACCACTATACTAGTATACTGTTACCTCATCACCACTATACTAGTGTAGTTACCCATCACCGCTATACTAGTGTACTGTTACCCCATCCCGCTATACTAGTGTACTGTTACCCCATCACCACTATACTAGTGTACTGTTACCCCATCACCACCACTATACTAGTATACTGTTACCTCATCACCACTATACTAGTGTAATGTTACCCATCACCGCTATACTAGTGTACTGTTACCCCATCACCACTATACTAGTGTACTGTTACCCCATCACCACCACTATACTAGTGTACTGTTACCCCATCACCACCACTATACTAATGTACTGTCACCCCATCACCACCACTATACGGGTGTAATGTTACCCCATCACCACCACTTTACTAATGTACTGTTACCCCATCACCACCACTATACTAGTATACTGTTACCTCATCACCACTATACTAGTGTAATGTTACCCCATCACCGCTATACTAGTGTACTGTTGCCCCATCACCGCTATACTAGTGGACTGTTACCCCATCACCACTATACTAGTGTACTGTTACCCCATCACCACCACTATACTAGTATACTGTTACCTCATCACCACTATACTAGTGTAATGTTACCCCATCACGCTATACTAGTGTACTGTTACCCCATCACCACTATACTAGTGTACTGTTACCCCATCACCACCACTATACTAGTGTACTGTTACCCCATCACCACCACTATACTAATGTACTTGTCACACCATCACCAATATACTAGTGTACTGTTACCCCATCACCACTATACTAGTGTACTGTTACCCCATCACCACTATACTAGTGTCCTGTCACCCCATCACCACTATACTAGTGTACTGTTACCCCATCACCACCACTATACTAGTGTACTGTTACCCCATCACCACTATACTAGTGTACTGTTACCCCATCACCACCACTATACTAGTGTACTGTTACCCCATCACCACCACTATACTAGTGTACTGTTACCCCATCACCACTATACTAATGTACTGTTACCCCATCACCACTATGCTAGTGTACTGTTACCCCATCACCACTATACTAATGTACTGTTACCCCATCACCACCACTATACTAATGTACTGTTACCCCATCACCATCACTATACTAGTGTACTGTCACCCCATCACCACTATACTGATGTACTGTTACCCCATCACCACCACTATACTAGTGTACTGTTACCCCATCACCACTATACTAGTGTACTGTTACCCCATCATCACCACTATACTAGTGTACTGTTACCCTCGTCACCACCACCATACTAGTGTACTGTTACCCCATCACCACCAATATACTACTGTACTGTTACCCCATCACCACCAATATGCTACTGTACTGTTACCCCCATCACCAATATACTAATTGTACTGTTACCCCATCACCACCACTATATTAGTGTACTGTTACCCCATCACCACTATACTAGTGTCCTGTTACCTCATCACTACCACTATACTAGTGTACTTTTACCCCATCACCACCACTATACTAGTGTACTGTTACCCCATCACCACCACTATACTAATGTACTGTTACCCCATCACCACCACTATATTAGTGTACTGTTACCCCATCACCACTATACTAGTGTCCTGTTACCCCATCACCACCACTATACTAGTGTACTTTTACCCCATCACCACCACTATACTACTGTACTGTTACCCCATCACCACCAATATACTACTGTACTGTTACCCCATCACCAATATACTAATTGTACTGTTACCCCATCACCACCACTATATTAGTGTACTGTTACCCCATCACCACTATACTAGTGTCCTGTTACCCCATCACCACCACTATACTAGTGTACTTTTACCCCATCACCACCACTATACTAGTGTACTGTTACCCCATCACCACCACTATACTAATGTACTGTTACCCCATCACCACCACTATACTAGTGTACTGTTACCCCATCACCACTATACTAATGTACTGTTACCCCATCACCACTATACTAATGTACTGTTACCCCATCACCACTATGCTAGTGTACTGTTACCCCATCACCACTATACTAATGTACTGTTACCCCATCACCACCACTATACTAATGTACTGTTACCCCATCACCATCACTATACTAGTGTACTGTCACCCCATCACCACCACTATACTAATGTACTGTTACCCCATCACCACTATACTAATGTACTGTTACCTCACCACCACTATACTAGTGTACTGTTACCCCATCACCACCACTATACTAGTGTACTGTTACCCCATCATCACCACTATACTAGTGTACTGTTACCCCATCACCAACTATACTAGTGTACTGTTACCACATCACCACTATACTAGTGTACTGTTACCCCCATCACCACCACTATACTAGTGTACTGTTACCCCATCACACACTATACTAGTACTGTTACCCCATCACCACCACTATACTAGTGTACTGTTACCCCATCACCACCACTATACTAGTGTACTGTTACCCCATCACCACTATAATAGTGTACTGTTACCCCATCACCACCACTATACTAATGTATTGTTAGCCCCATCACCACCACTATACTAGTGTACTGTTACCCCATCACCACTAAACTTGTGTACTGTTACCCCTTCACCACTATACTAGTGTACTGTTACCCCATCACCACCACTATACTAATGTACTGTTACCCCATCACCACCAATATACTAGTGTACTGTTACCCCATCACCACCACTATACTAGTGTACTGTTACCCCATCACCACCAATATACTAGTGTACTGTTACCCCATCACCACAATACTAGTGTACTGTTACCCCATCATCACCACTATACTAGTGTACTGTCACCCCATCACCACCACTATACGGGTGTAATGTTACCCCATCACCACCACTTTACTAATGTACTGTTACCCCATCACCACCACTATACTAGTATACTGTTACCTCATCACCACTATACTAGTGTAATGTTTACCCCATCACCGCTTATAGTAGTGTACTGTTACCCCATCACCGCTTATACTAGTGTACTGTTACCTCTATCACACTATACTAGTGTACTGTTACCGCCATCACCACCACTATACTAGTATACTGTTACCTCATCACCACTATACTAGTGTAATGTACCTCATCACCGCTATACTAGTGTACTGTTACCCCATCACCACTATACTAGTGTACTGTTACCCCATCACCACCACTATACTAGTGTACTGTTACCCCATCACCACACACTATACTAATGTACTGTCACCCCATCACCAATATACTAGTGTACTGTTACCCCATCACCACTATACTAGTGTACTGTTACCCCATCACCACTATACTAGTGTCCTGTCACCCCATCACCACTATACTAGTGTACTGTTACCCCATCACCACCACTATACTAGTGTACTGTTACCCCATCACCACTATACTAGTGTACTGTTACCCCATCACCACCACTATACTAGTGTACTGTTACCCCATCACCACCACTATACTAGTGTACTGTTACCCCATCACCACTATACTAATGTACTGTTACCCCATCACCACTATGCTAGTGTACTGTTACCCCATCACCACTATACTAATGTACTGTTACCCCATCACCACCACTATACTAATGTACTGTTACCCCATCACCATCACTATACTAGTGTACTGTCACCCCATCACCACTATACTGATGTACTGTTACCCCATCACCACCACTATACTAGTGTACTGTTTCCCCATCACGCACTATACTAGTGTACTGTTACCCCATCATCACCACTATACTAGTGTACTGTTACCCCGTCACCACCACTATACTAGTGTACTGTTACCCCATCACCACCAATATACTACTGTACTGTTACCCCATCACCACCAATATACTACTGTACTGTTACCCCATCACCAATATACTAATTGTACTGTTACCCCATCACCACCACTATATTAGTGTACTGTTACCCCACACCAGCTATACTAGTGTCCTGTTACCCCATCACCACCACTATACTAGTGTACTTTTACCCCATCACCACCACTATACTAGTGTACTGTTACCACATCACCACCACTATACTAATGTACTGTTACCCCATCACCACCACTATACTAATGTACTGTTACCCCATCACCACCACTATACTAGTGTACTGTTACCCTCCCATCACCACTATACTAATGTACTGTTACCCCATCACCCACTATACTAATGTACTGTTACCATCACCACTATGCTAGTGTACTGTTACCCCATCACCACTATACTAATGTACTGTTACCCCATCACACCACTATACTAATGTACTGTTACCCCATCACCACCACTATACTAGTGTACTGTTACCCCATCACCACCACTATACTAATGTATGTTACCTCATCACCACCACTATACTAATGTACCTGTTACCCCATCTATCACCACTATACTAGTGTACTGTTACCCCAATCACCACTATACTAATGTACTGTTACCCCATCACCACTATACCTTCAATGTGCTGTTACCCCATCACCAGCTATGCTGTGTACTGTTACCCCATCACCACTATACTAATGTACTGTTACCCCATCACCACCACTATACTAATGTACTGTTACCCCATCAACATCACTATACTAGTGTACTGTCACCCCATCACCACCACTATACCTAATGTACTGTTGCCCCCATCACCACTATACTAATGTACTGTTACCTCACCACCACTATACTAGTGTACTGTTACCCCATCACCACCACTATACTAGTGTACTGTTACCCCATCATCACCACTATACTAGTGTACTGTTACCCCATCACCACCACTATACTAGTGTACTGTTACCACATCACCACTATACTAGTGTACTGTTACCCCCATCACCACCACTATACTAGTGTACTGTTACCCCATCACCACTATACTAGTGTACTGTTACTCCATCACCACCACTATACTAGTGTACTGTTACCCTCATCACCACCACTATACTAGTGTACTGTTACTCCATCACCACTATAATAGTGTACTGTTACTCCATCACCACCACTATACTAATGTATTGTTACCTCCATCACCACTACTATACTAGTGTACTGTTACCCCATCACCACTAAACTTGTGTACTGTTACCCCTTCACCACTATACTAGTGTAGCTGTTACCCCATCACCACCACTATACCTAATGTACTGTTACCCCATCACCACCAATATACTAGTGTACTGTTACCCCATCACCACCACTATACTAGTGTACTGTTACCCCATCACCACAATATCACTAGTGTACTGTTACCCCATCACCTACAATACTAGTGTACTGTTACCCCATCATCACCACTATACTAGTGTACTGTCACCCCATCACCACCACTATCCGGTGTAATGTTACCCCATCACCACCACTTTTACTAATGTACTGTTACCCCATCACCACCCACTATACTAGTATACTGTTACCTCATCTACCACTATACTAGTGTAATGTTACCTGCCATCACCGCTACTAGTGTACTGTTACCCCATCACCGCTATACTAGTGACTGTTACCCCATCACCACTATACTAGTGTACTGTTACCCCATCACCACACTATACTAGTATACTGTTACCTCATCCACCACTATACTAGTGTAATGTTTACCCCATCACCGCATACTAGTGTACTGTTGCCCCATCCCACTATACTAGTGTACTGTTGCCCCCATCACCACCACTATACTAGTGTACTGTTACCCTATCACCACCACTATACTAATGTACTGTCACCCCATCACCAATATACTAGTGTACTGTTACCCCCATCACCACCCTATAATAGTGACTGTTACCCCATCACCACTCAATACTAGTGTCCTGTCACCCCATCACCACTATACTAGTGTACTGTTACCCCATCACCACCCACTATACTAGTGTACTGTTGGCCCCATCACCACTATACTAGTGTACTGTTACCCCATCACCACTATACTAGTGTACTGTTACCCCCATCACTACCACTATACTAGTGTACTGTTACCCCATCACCACTATACTAATGTACTGTTACCCTCACACCACTATGCTAGTGTACTGTTACCCCATCACCACTATAAAGTACTGTTACCCCATCACCACGCCACTATACTAATGTACTGTTACCCCATCACCATCACTATACTAGTGTACTGTCACTCCTTATCATTTCCACATACTGATGTATTCTGTTACCCCATCACCACCACTATACTAGTGTACTGTTACCCCATCACCACTATACTAGTGTACTGTTACCCCACATCACCACTATCTAGTGTACTGTTACCCCGTCACCACCACTATACTCAGTGTACTGTTACCCCATCACCACCAATATACTACTGTACTGTTACCCCATCACCACCAATATAATACTGTACTGTTACCCCATCACCAATATACTAATTGTACTTGACCCCATCACCACCACTATATTAGTGTACTGTTACCCCCATCACCACTATACTAGTGTCCTGTTACCCCATCACCACCACTATACTAGTGTACTTTTTACCCCATCACCACCACTATACTAGTGTACTGTTACCCCATCACCACCACTATACTAATGTACTGTTACCCCATCACCACACTATACTAATGTACTGTTACCCCCATCACCACCACTATACTAGTGTACTGTTACCCCATCACCACTATACTAATGTACTGTTACCCCATCACCACTATACTAATGTACTGTTACCCCATCACCACTATGCTAGTGTACTGTTACCCCATCACCACTATACTAATGTACTGTTACCCCATCACCACCACTATACTAATGTACTGTTACCCCATCACCATCACTATACTAGTGTACTTTCACCCCATCACCACTATACTGATGTACTGTTACCCCATCACCACCACTATACTAGTGTACTGTCACCCCATCACCACCACTATACTAATGTACTGTTACCCCATCACCACTATACTAATGTACTGTTACCTCACCACCACTATACTGGTGTACTGTTACCCCATCACCACCACTATACTAGTGTACTGTTACCCCATCATCACCACTATACTAGTGTACTGTTACCCCATCACCACCACTATACTAGTGTACTGTTACCACATCACCACTATACTAGTGTACTGTTACCCCATCACCACCACTATACTAGTGTACTGTTACCCCCATCACCACTATACTAGTGTACTGTTACCCCATCACCACCACTATACTAGTGTACTGTTGCCCCATCACCACCACTATACTAGTGTACTGTTACCCCATCACCACTATAATAGTGTACTGTTACCCCATCACCACCACTATACTATTGTATTGTTACCCCATCACCACCACTATACGTAGTGTACTGTTACCCCATCACCACTAAACTTGTGTACTGTTACCCCTTCACCACTATACTAGTGTACTGTTACCCCATCACCACCACTATACTAATGTACTGTTACCCCATCACCACCAATATACTAGTGTACTGTTACCTCCCATCACCACCACTATACTAGTGTACTGTTACCCCATCACTACCAAATACTAGTGACTGTTACCCCATCACCACAATACTAGTGTACTGTTACCCCCATCATCACCACTATACTAGTGTACTGTTACCCCATCACTACCACTATACTAGTGTACTGTTACCCCATCATCCCACTAGACTTGTGTACTGTTACCCCATCACCACCAATATACTACTGTACTGTTTCCCCCATCACCACCAATATACTAGTGTACTGTTACCCCATCACCAATATACTAATTGTACTGTTACCCCATCACCACCACTATACTAGTGTACTGTTACCCCATCACCACCACTATACTAGTGTACTGTCACCCCATCACCACCACTATACTAATGTACTGTTACCCCATCACCATTATACTAATGTACTGTTACCTCACCACCACTATACTAATGTACTGTTACCCCATCACCACCACTATACTAATGTACTGTTACCCCATCACCACCACTATACTAGTGTACTGTTACCCCATCACCACCAATATACTAGTGTACTGTTACCCCATCACCAATATACTAATGTACTGTTACCCCATCACCACCACTATACTAGTGTACTGTTACCCCATCACCACCACTATACTAGTGTACTGTCACCCCATCACCACCACTATACTAATGTACTGTTACCCCATCACCACTATACTAATGTACTGTTACCTCACCACCACTATACTAGTGTACTGTTACCCCATCACCACCACTATACTAGTGTACTGTTACCCCATCATCACCACTATACTAGTGTACTGTTACCCCATCACCACCACTATACTAGTGTACTGTTACCACATCACCACTATACTAGTGTACTGTTACCCCATCACCACCACTATACTAGTGTACTGTTACCCCATCACCACTATACTAGTGTACTGTTACCCCATCACCACCACTATACTAGTGTACTGTTACCCCATCACCACCACTATACTAGTGTACTGTTACCCCATCACCACTATAATAGTGTATTGTTACCCCATCACCACCACTATACTAATGTATTGTTACCCCATCACCACCACTATACTAGTGTACTGTTACCCCATCATCACCACTATACTAGTGTACTGTTACCCCATCAACACCACTATACTAGTGTACTGTTACCCCATCACCACTAGACTTGTGTACTGTTACCCCATCACCACCAATATACTACTGTACTGTTACCCCATCACCACCAATATACTAGTGTACTGTTACCCCATCACCAATATACTAATTGTACTGTTACCCCATCACCACCACTATACTAGTGTACTGTTACCCCATCACCACCACTATACTAGTGACTGTCACCCCCATCACCACCACTATACTAATGTATTGTTACCCCATCACCACTATAATAATGTACTGTTACCTCACCATGTCACGCTCTGGCTCCGGGACTGTGTAGTTTGAGCCAGGGTGTATTCATTTGGTTGTGTTGGGTATAGGGTGTGTTCATTTGGTTGTGTTTGGTTTTGGTTGTAGTGTCTTGTCTCGTCATGTGACTCCCAATCGGAGGTAACGAGTGTCAGCTGTCGGCTCGTTATCTCTGATTGGGAGCCATATTTAACCTGTCAGTGTTCACCTTAGGGTTGTGGGTTTTTGTTCCATGTTTCAGTCTGTGTACTGAGGACTTCACTATCCGTCATTGTTTATTGTTTTCTCGTTCGTGCACTTTAACTTTAATAAAGTCATGTTCGCTTCACAAACGCTGCGCTTTGGTCCACTCCTTCCGTAGACGGCCGTGACAGAAAAACCCACCACAAAAGGACCAAGCAGCGTATACAGGAACACCCGCAGGAGAGAACGCTGGTGGATGTCCTCCTCGGCTGGGGACATATTACGCGGGAGGAGGCCGTCCGGTACCGGAGGGCGATGAAGGGGGAGAACCTGGCAGGAGAGGAGCAACGGCGTCAGCAGGGCCATCGTCGGAAGGACAAGAGGCACCCCCAATAATTTTTAGGGGGGCACACGGCATGGGCGACTGGGCAGCAGGAGGCTGCCACAGGGAGATGTGGAGAGAAGGCTATCGGATTACGGGAGCCATTGGCCAGTAGAGGGAGGGAAGTTGTTGTGGCACGGCGTGAGAGACTGATGTGTGTTACCAGTCCGGTCCGGCCCGTTCCTGATCCCCAGTTAAGGCCAGTGGTGTGTGTTCCCGGTACGGACCGGCCTGTTCCTACTCCACGCACCAAGCCCACGGTGTGCGTCGCCAGTCCAGCCCGGCCTGTTCGAGCTCCACGCACTAAACCTACGGTGTGCGTCGCCAGCCCAGCCCGGCCGGTTCCTGCTCCACGCACTAAACCTACGGTGTGCGTCGCCAGCCCAGCCCGGCCTGTTCCTGCCTCCACGCACCAAGCCTACGGTGTGCGTCGACAGCCCTGCCCGGCCTGTTCCTGCTCCACGCACTAAACCTACGGTGTGCGTCGCCAGCCCAGCCCGGCCTGTTCCTGCTCCACGCACTAAACCTACGGTGTGCATCGCCAGCCCTGCCCGGCCTGTTCCTGCTCTACGCACCAAGCCTACGGTGTGCGTCGACAGCCCCTGCCCGGCCTGTTCTGCTCTACGCACCAAGTCTACGGTGTGCGTCGCCAGCCCGGTCCGGCCTGTTCCTGCTCCACGCACTAAACCTACGGTGTGCGGCGCCAGCCCAGCCCGGCCTGTTCCTGCTCCACGCACTAAACCTACGGTGTGCATCGCCAGCCCTGCCCGGCCTGTTCCTGCTCTACGCACCAAGCCTACGTTGTGCGTCGACAGCCCTGCCCGCCTGTTCCTGCTCTACGCACCAAGTCTACGGTGTGCGTCGCCAGCCCGGTCCGGCCTGTTCCTGCTCTACGCACCAAGCCTACGGTGTGCGTCGACAGCCCTGCCCGGCCTGTTCCTGCTCTACGCACCAAGTCTACGGTGTAAGCGTCGCCAGCCCGGTCCCGGCCTGTCCCTGCTCCACGCACCAAGCCTCACGGGGTGCGTCGTCAGCCCTGTCCGGCTCGTTTCCTGATCTCCGCACCAAGTCTGTGGTGCGCGTGCCAGCCCATTCCGGTCCATTCCTGTTCCACGCACCAAGCCAGGGGCGCGTGTCGTCAGTCCGGCTCCGGCCAGCGGGGCTAGACAGGACCAGGGTACTTTGGGGGGTTGGAGAGGAAGTGGGGATCTAGGCCGGAGCCAGAACCACCGCCGAGGAGGTATGCCCACCCAGCCCTCCCTTGTTTAGCCCTTATTGGCGCGGTGTCGAGTCCGCGCCTTTAGGGGGGTACTGTCACGCTCTGGCTCCGGGACTGTTAGTTTGAGCCAGGGTGTATTCATTTGGTTGTGTTGGGTATAGGGTGTGTTCATTTGGTTGTGTTTGGTTTTGGTTGTAGTGTCTTGTCTCGTCATGTGACTCCCAATCGGAGGTAACGAGTGTCAGCTGTCGGCTCGTTATCTCTGATTGGGAGCCATATTTAACCTGTCAGTGTTCACCTTAGGGTTGTGGGTTTTTGTTCCATGTTTCAGTCTGTGTACTGAGGACTTCACTATCCGTCATTGTTTATTGTTTTCTCGTTCGTGCACTTTAACTTTAATAAAGTCATGTTCGCTACAAACGCTGCGCTTTGGTCCACTCCTTCCGTAGACGGCCGTGACACACCACCACTATACTAATGTACTGTTACCCCATCACCACCACTATACTAATGTACTGTTACCCCATCACCACCATTATACTAGTGTACTGTTACCCCATCACCACCAATATACTAGTGTACTGTTACCCCATCACCACCACTATACTAGTGTACTGTTACCACATCACCACTATACTAGTGTACTGTTACCCCATCACCACCACTATACTAGTGTACTGTTACCCCATCACCACTATACTAGTGTACTGTTACCCCATCACCACCACTATACTAGTGTAATGTTACCCCATCACCACCACTATACTAGTGTACTGTTACCCCATCACCACTATACTAGTGTACTGTTACCCCATCACCACCAATATACTAGTGTACTGTTACCCCATCACCACAATACTAGTGTACTGTTACCCCATCATCACCACTATACTAGTGTACTGTTACCCCATCACCACCACTATACTAGTGTACTGTTACCCCATCACCACTAGACTTGTGTACTGTTACCCCATCACCACCAATATACTACTGTAGTGTTACCCCATCACCACCAATATACTAGTGTACTGTTACCCCATCACCAATATACTAATTGTACTGTTACCCCATCACCACCACTATACTAGTGTACTGTTACCCCATCACCACCACTATACTAGTGTACTGTTACCCCATCACCACCAATATACTAGTGTACTGTTACCCCATCACCAATATACTAATGTATCTGTTACCCCCATCACCACCACTATACTAGTGTACTGTTACCCCCATCACCACCACTATACTAGTGTACTGTCACCCCCATCACCACCACTATACTAATGTACTGTTACCCCATCACCACTATACTAATGTACTGTTACCTCACCACCACTATACTAGTGTACTGTTACCCCATCACCACCACTATACTAGTGTACTGTTACCCCATCATCACCACTATACTAGTGTATTCTGTTGCCCCATCACCACTCACTATACTAGTGTACTGTTACCACATCACCACTATACTAGTGTAATGTTACCCCATCACCACCACTATACTAGTGTACTGTTACCCCATCACCACTATACTAGTGTACTGTTACCCCATCACCACCACTATACTAGTGTAATGTTGCCCCATCACCACCACTATACTAGTGTACTGTTGCCCCATCACCACTATAATAGTGTACTGTTACCCCCATCACTACCACTATACTAATGTATTGTTACCCCATCACCACCACTATACTAGTGTACTGTTACCCCATCACCACTATACTAATGTAATGTTACCCCATCACCACTATACTAGTGTACTGTTACCCCATCACCACTATACTAGTGTACTGTTACCCCATCACCACCAATATACTAATGTATTGTTACCCCATCACCACCACTATACTAGTGTACTGTTACCCCATCACCACTATACTAATGTACTGTTACCCCATCACCACTATACTAGTGTACTGTTACCCCATCACCACTATACCAGTGTACTGTTACCCCATCACCACCACTATACTAGTGTACTGTTACCCCATCACCACTATACTAGTGTACTGTTACCCCATCACCACCACTATACTAGTGTACTGTTACCCCATCACCACCACTATACTAGTGTACTGTTACCCCATCACCACCACTATACTAGTGTACTGTTACCCCAATACCACTATACTAGTGTACTGTTATCCCATCACCACCACTATACTAATGTATTGTTACCCCATCACCACCACTATACTAGTGTACTGTTACCCCATCACCACTATACAAATGTACTGTTACCCCATCACCACTATACTAGTGTACTGTTACCCCATCACCACTATACTAGTGTACTGTTACCCCATCACCACCACTATAATAGTGTAATGTTACCCCATCACCACTATACTAGTGTACTGTTACCCATCACCACCACTATACTAATGTACTGTTACCCCATCACCACTATGCTAGTGTACTGTTACCCCATCACCACTATACTAATGTACTGTTACCCCATCACCACCACTATACTAATGTACTGTTACCCCATCACCATCACTATACTAGTGTACTGTCACCCCATCACCACTATACTGATGTACTGTTACCCCATCACCACTATACTAGTGTACTGTTACCCCATCACCACTATACTAGTGTACTG
Organism: Coregonus clupeaformis; assembly: GCF_020615455.1. Classification (NCBI taxonomy): domain Eukaryota; kingdom Metazoa; phylum Chordata; class Actinopteri; order Salmoniformes; family Salmonidae; genus Coregonus; species Coregonus clupeaformis. The sequence continues at coordinate 3,083,846 of NC_059199.1, read as the reverse complement.
TTACCCCATCACCACCACTATACTAGTGTACTGTTACCCCATCACCACTATACTAGTGTACTGTTACCCCATCACCACCACTATACTAGTGTACTGTTACACCATCACCACCACTATACTAGTGTACTGTTACCCCATCACCACCACTATACTAGTGTACTGTTACCCCAATACCACTATACTAGTGTACTGTTATCCCATCACCACTATGCTAGTGTACTGTTACCCCATCACCACTATACTAATGTACTGTTACCCCATCACCACCACTATACTAATGTACTGTTACCCCATCACCACCACTATACTAATGTACTGTTACCCCATCACCATCACTATACTAGTGTACTGTCACCCCATCACCACTATACTGATGTACTGTTACCCCATCACCACTATACTAGTGTACTGTTACCCCATCACCACCACTATACTAGTGGACTGTTACACCATCACCACCACTATACTAATGTATTGTTACCCCATCACCACCACTATACTAGTGTACTGTTACCCCATCACCACTATACTAATGTACTGTTACCCCATCACCACTATACTAGTGTACTGTTACCCCATCACCACTATACTAGTGTACTGTTACCCCATCACCACCACTATACTAATGTACTGTTACCCCATCACCACCACTATACTAGTGTACTGTTACCCCATCACCACTATACTAATGTACTGTTACCCCATCACCACTATACTAGTGTACTGTTACCCCATCACCACTATACTAGTGTACTGTTACCCCATCACCACCACTATACTAGTGTAATGTTACCCCATCACCACCATTATACTAGTGTACTGTTACCCCATCACCACTATACTAGTGTAATGTTACCCCATCACCACCAATATACTAGTGTACTGTTACCCCATCACCACAATACTAGTGTACTGTTACCCCATCATCACCACTATACTAGTGTACTGTTACCCCATCACCACCACTATACTAGTGTACTGTTACCCCATCACCACTAGACTTGTGTACTGTTACCCCATCACCACCAATATACTACTGTACTGTTACCCCATCACCACCAATATACTACTGTACTGTTACCCCATCACCAATATACTAATTGTACTGTTACCCCATCACCACCACTATACTAGTGTACTGTTACCCCATCACCACCACTATACTAGTGTACTGTCACCCCATCACCACCACTATACTAATGTACTGTTACCCCATCACCACTATACTAATGTACTGTTACCTCACCACCACTATACTAATGTACTGTTACCCCATCACCACCACTATACTAATGTACTGTTACCCCATCACCACCACTATACTAGTGTACTGTTACCCCATCACCACCACTATACTAGTGTACTGTTACCCCATCACCACTAGACTTGTGTACTGTTACCCCATCACCACCAATATACTACTGTACTGTTACCCCATCACCACCAATATACTAGTGTACTCTTACCCCATCACCAATATACTAATTGTACTGTTACCCCATCACCACCACTATACTAGTGTGCTGTTACCCCATCACCACCACTATACTAGTGTACTGTCACCCCATCACCACCACTATGCTAATGTACTGTTACCCCATCACCACTATACTAATGTACTGTTACCTCACCACCACTATACTAATGTACTGTTACCCCATCACCACCACTATACTAATGTACTGCTACCCCATCACCACCACTATACTAGTGTACTGTTACCCCATCACCACCAATATACTGGTGTACTGTTACCCCATCACCAATATGCTAATGTGCTGTTGCCCCATCACCACCACTATACTAGTGTACTGTTACCCCATCACCACCACTATACTAGTGTACTGTCACCCCATCACCACCACTATACTAATGTACTGTTACCCCATCACCACTATACTAATGTACTGTTACCTCACCACCACTATACTAGTGTACTGTTACCACATCACCACTATACTAGTGTACTGTTACCCCATCACCACCACTATACTAGTGTACTGTTACCCCATCACCACTATACTAGTGTACTGTTACCCCATCACCACCACTATACTAGTGTACTGTTACCCCCATCACCACCACTATACTAGTGTACTGTTACCCCATCACCACTATAATAGTGTATTGTTACCCCATCACCACCACTATACTAATGTATTGTTACCCCATCACCACCACTATACTAGTGTACTGTTACCCCATCATCACCACTATACTAGTGTACTGTTACCCCATCAACACCACTATACTAGTGTACTGTTACCCCCATCACCACCACTATACTAGTGTACTGTTACCCCATCACCACTATAATAGTGTATTGTTACCCCATCACCACCACTATACTAATGTATTGTTACCCCATCACCACCACTATACTAGTGTACTGTTACCCCATCATCACCACTATACTAGTGTACTGTTACCCCATCAACACCACTATACTAGTGTACTGTTACCCCATCACCACTAGACTTGTGTACTGTTACCCCATCACCACCAATATACTACTGTACTGTTACCCCATCACCACCAATATACTAGTGTACTGTTACCCCATCACCAATATACTAATTGTACTGTTACCCCATCACCACCACTATACTAGTGTACTGTTACCCCATCACCACCACTATACTAGTGTACTGTCACCCCATCACCACCACTATACTAATGTATTGTTACCCCATCACCACTATAATAATGTACTGTTACCTCACCATGTCACGCTCTGGCTCCGGGACTGTGTAGTTTGAGCCAGGGTGTATTCATTTGGTTGTGTTGGGTATAGGGTGTGTTCATTTGGTTGTGTTTGGTTTTGGTTGTAGTGTCTTGTCTCGTCATGTGACTCCCAATCGGAGGTAACGAGTGTCAGCTGTCGGCTCGTTATCTCTGATTGGGAGCCATATTTAACCTGTCAGTGTTCACCTTAGGGTTGTGGGTTTTGTTCCATGTTTCAGTCTGTGTACTGAGGACTTCACTATCCGTCATTGTTTATTGTTTTCTCGTTCGTGCACTTTAACTTTAATAAAGTCATGTTCGCTACAAACGCTGCGCTTTGGTCCACTCCTTCCGTAGACGGCCGTGACAGAAAAACCCACCACAAAAGGACCAAGCAGCGTATACAGGAACACCCGCAGGGAGAGAACGCTGGTGGATGTCCTCCTCGGCTGGGGACATATTACGCAGGAGGAGGCCGTCCGGTACCGGAGGGCGATGAAGGGGAGAACCTGGCAGGAGAGGAGCAACGGCGTCAGCAGGGCCATCGTCGGAAGGACAAGAGGCACCCCCAATAATTTTTTTAGGGGGGCACACGGCATGGGCGACTGGGCAGCAGGAGGCTGCCACAGGGGAGATGTGGAGAGAAGGCTATCGGATTACGGGAGCCATTGGCGAGTAGAGGGAGGGAAGTTGTTGTGGCACGGGCGTGAGAGACTGATGTGTGTTACCAGTCCGGTCCGGCCCGTTCCTGATCCCCAGTTAAGGCCAGTGGTGTGTGTTCCCGGTACGGACCGGCCTGTTCCTACTCCACGCACCAAGCCCACGGTGTGCGTCGCCAGTCCAGCCCGGCCTGTTCGAGCTCCACGCACTAAACCTACGGTGTGCGTCGCCAGCCCAGCCCGGCCGGTTCCTGCTCCACGCACTAAACCTACGGTGTGCGTCGCCAGCCCAGCCCGGCCTGTTCCTGCTCTACGCACCAAGCCTACGGTGTGCGTCGACAGCCCTGCCCGGCCTGTTCCTGCTCCACGCACTAAACCTACGGTGTCGCGCCAGCCCAGCCCGGCCTGTTCCTGCTCCACGCACTAAACCTACGGTGTGCATCGCCAGCCCTGCCCGGCCTGTTCCTGCTCCACGCACCAAGCCTACGGTGTGCGTCGACAGCCCTGCCCGGCCTGTTCCTGCTCTACGCACCAAGTCTACGGTGTGCGTCGCCAGCCCGGTCCGGCCTGTTCCTGCTCCACGCACTAAACCTACGGTGTGCGTCGCCAGCCAAGCCCGGCCTGTTCCTGCTCCACGCACTAAACCTACGGTGTGCATCGCCAGCCCTGCCCGGCCTGTTCCTGCTCTCACGCACCAAGCCTCACGTTGTGCGTCGACAGCCCTGCCCGGCCTGTTCCTGCTCTACGCACCAAGTCTACGGTGTGCCGCCAGCCCGGTCCGGCCTGTTCCTGCTCTACGCACCAAGCCTACGGTGTGCTCGGCAGCCCTGCCCGGCCTGTTCCTGCTCTACGCACCAAGTCTCACGGTGTGCGTCGCCAGCCCGTCCGGCCTGTCCCTGCTCCACGCACCAAGCCTACGGGGTGCGTCGTCAGCCCTGTCCGGCTCGTTCCTGATCTCCGCACCAAGTCTGTGGTGCGCGTCGCCAGCCCATTCCGGTCCATTCCTGTTCCACGCACCAAGCCAGGGGCGCGTGTCGTCAGTCCGGGCTCCCGGCCAGCGGGGCTAGACAGGACCAGGGGTACTTTGGGGGGTTGGAGAGAGGAAGTGGGGATCCAGGCCGGAGCCAGAATCCACCGCCGGGAGGTATGCCCACCCAGCCTCCCTTTGTTTAGCCCCCTTTATTGAGGCGCGGTCGCAGTCCGCGCCTTTAGGGGGTACTGTCACGCTCTGGCTCCGGGACTGTGTAGTTTGAGCCAGGGTGTATTCATTTGGTTGTGTTGGGTATAGGGTGTGTTCATTTGGTTGTGTTTGGTTTTGGTTGTAGTGTCTTGTCTCGTCATGTGACTCCCAATCGGAGTAACGAGTGTCGGCTGTCGGCTCGTTATCTCTGATTGGGAGCCATATTTAACCTGTCAGTGTTCACCTTAGGGTTGTGGGTTTTTGTTCCATGTTTCAGTCTGTGTACTGAGGACTTCACTATCCGTCATTGTTTATTGTTTTCTCGTTCGGTGCACTTTAACTTTAATAAAGTCATGTTCGCTACAAACGCTGCGCTTTGGTCCACTCCTTCCGTAGACGGCCGTGACAGAAAAACCCACCACGGACCAAGCAGCGTATACAGGAACACCCGCAGGAGAGAACGCTGGTGGATGTCCTCCTCGGCTGGGGACATATTACGCAGGAGGAGGCCGTCCCGGTACCGGAGGGCGATGAAGGGGGAGAACCTGGCAGGAGAGGAGCAACGGCGTCAGCAGGGCCATCGCCGGGAAGGGACAAGAGGCACCCCAATATTTTTTAGGGGGCACACGGCATGGGCGACTGGGCAGCAGGAGGCTGCCACAGGGAGATGTGGAGAGAAGGCTATCGGATTACGGGAGCCATTGGCGAGTAGAGGGAGGGAAGTTGTTGTGGCACGGCGTGAGAGACTGATGTGTGTTACCAGTCCGGTCCGGCCCGTTCCTGATCCCCAGTTAAGGCCAGTGGTGTGTGTTCCCGGTACGGACCGGCCTGTTCCTACTCCACGCACCAAGCCCACGGTGTGCGTCGCCAGTCCAGCCCGGCCTGTTCGAGCTCCACGCACTAAACCTACGGTGTGCGTCGCCAGCCCAGCCCGGCGGTTCCTGCTCCACGCACTAAACCTACGGTGTGCGTCGCCAGCCCAGCCCGGCCTGTTCCTGCTCTACGCACCAAGCCTACGGTGTGCGTCGACAGCCCTGCCCGGCCTGTTCCTGCTCCACGCACTAAACCTACGGTGTGCGTCGCCAGCCAGCCCGGCCTGTTCCTGCTCCACGCACTAAACCTACGGTGTGCATCGCCAGCCCTGCCCGGCCTGTTCCTGCTCTACGCACCAAGCCTACGGTGTGCGTCGACAGCCCTGCCCGGCCTGTTCCTGCTCTACGCACCAAGTCTACGGTGTGCGTCGCCAGCCCGCTCCGGCCTGTTCCTGCTCCACGCACTAAACCTACGGTGTGCGTCGCCAGCCCAGCCCGGCCTGTTCCTGCTCCACGCACTAAACCTACGGTGTGCATCGCCAGCCCTGCCCGGCCTGTTCCTGCTCTACGCACCAAGCCTACGTTGTGCGTCGACAGCCCTGCCCGGCCTGTTCCTGCTCTACGCACCAAGTCTACGGTGTGCGTCGCCAGCCCGGTCCGGCCTGTTCCTGCTCTACGCACCAAGCCTACGGTGTGCGTCGACAGCCCTGCCCGGCCTGTTCCTGCTCTACGCACCAAGTCTACGGTGTGCGTCGCCAGCCCGGTCCGGCCTGTCCCTGCTCCACGCACCAAGCCTACGGGGTGCGTCGTCAGCCCTGTCCGGCTCGTTCCTGATCTCCGCACCAAGTCTGTGGTGCGCGTCGCCAGCCCATTCCGGTCCATTCCTGTTCCACGCACCAAGCCAGGGGCGCATGTCGTCAGTCCGGCTCCGGCCAGCGGGGCTAGACAGGACCAGGGGTACTTTGGGGGGTTGGAGAGGAAGTGGGGATCTAGGCCGGAGCCAGAACCACCGCCGAGGAGGTATGCCCACCCAGCCCTCCCTTGTTTAGCCCTTATTGAGGCGCGGTCGCAGTCCGCACCTTTAGGGGGGGGTACTGTCACGCTCTGGCTCCGGGACTGTGTAGTTTGAGCCAGGGTGTATTCATTTGGTTGTGTTGGGTATAGGGTGTGTTCATTTGGTTGTGTTTGGTTTTGGTTGTAGTGTCTTGTCTCGTCATGTGACTCCCAATCGGAGGTAACGAGTGTCAGCTGTCGGCTCGTTATCTCTGATTGGGAGCCATATTTAACCTGTCAGTGTTCACCTTAGGGTTGTGGGTTTTGTTCCATGTTTCAGTCTGTGTACTGAGGACTTCACTATCCGTCATTGTTTATTGTTTTCTCGTTCGTGCACTTTAACTTTAATAAAGTCATGTTGCTACAAACGCTACGCTTTGGTCCACTCCTTCCGTAGACGGCCGTGACACACCACCACTATACTAATGTACTGTTACCCCATCACCACCACTATACTAATGTACTGTTACCCCATCACCACCATTATACTAGTGTACTGTTACCCCATCACCACCAATATACTAGTGTACTGTTACCCCATCACCACCACTATACTAGTGTACTGTTACCACATCACCACTATACTAGTGTACTGTTACCCCATCACCACCACTATACTAGTGTACTGTTACCCCATCACCACTATACTAGTGTACTGTTACCCCATCACCACCACTATACTAGTGTAATGTTACCCCATCACCACCACTATACTAGTGTACTGTTACCCCATCACCACTATACTAGTGTACTGTTACCCCATCACCACCAATATACTAGTGTACTGTTACCCCATCACCACAATACTAGTGTACTGTTACCCCATCATCACCACTATACTAGTGTACTGTTACCCCATCACCACCACTATACTAGTGTACTGTTACCCCATCACCACTAGACTTGTGTACTGTTACCCCATCACCACCAATATACTACTGTAGTGTTACCCCATCACCACCAATATACTAGTGTACTGTTACCCCATCACCAATATACTAATTGTACTGTTACCCCATCACCACCACTATACTAGTGTACTGTTACCCCATCACCACCACTATACTAGTGTACTGTTACCCCATCACCACCAATATACTAGTGTACTGTTACCCCATCACCAATATACTAATGTACTGTTACCCCATCACCACCACTATACCTAGTGTACTGTTACCCCATCACCACCACTATACTAGTGTACTGTCACCCCCATCACCACCACTATACTAATGTACTGTTACCCCATCACCACTATACTAATGTACTGTTACCTCACCACCACTATACTAGTGTACTGTTACCCCATCACCGCCACTATACTAGTGTACTGTTACCCCATCATCACCACTATACTAGTGTACTGTTACCCCATCACCACCACTATACTAGTGTACTGTTGGCCACATCACCACTATACTAGTGTAATGTTACCCCCATCACCACCACTATACTAGTGTACTGTTACCCCATCACCACTATACTAGTGTACTGTTACCCCATCACCACCACTATACTAGTGTAATGTTACCCCATCACCACCACTATACTAGTGTACTGTTACCCCATCACCACTATAATAGTGTGCTGTTACCCCATCACCACCACTATACTAATGTATTGTTACCCCATCACCACCACTATACTAGTGTACTGTTACCCCATCACCACCACTATACTAGTGTACTGTTACCCCATCACCACCACTATACTAGTGTACTGTTACCCCAATACCACTATACTAGTGTACTGTTATCCCATCACCACCACTATACTAATGTATTGTTACCCCATCACCACCACTATACTAGTGTACTGTTACCCCATCACCACTATACGAATGTACTGTTACCCCATCACCACTATACTAGTGTACTGTTACCCCATCACCACTATACTAGTGTACTGTTACCCCATCACCACCACTATAATAGTGTAATGTTACCCCATCACCACTATACTAGTGTACTGTTACCCATCACCACCACTATACTAATGTACTGTTACCCCATCACCACTATGCTAGTGTACTGTTACCCCATCACCACTATACTAATGTACTGTTACCCCATCACCACCACTATACTAATGTACTGTTACCCCATCACCATCACTATACTAGTGTACTGTCACCCCATCACCACTATACTGATGTACTGTTACCCCCATCACCACTATACTAGTGTACTGTTACCCCATCACCACTATACTAGTGTACTGTTACCCCCATCACCACCACTATACTAGTGTACTGTTACCCCATCACCACTATACTAGTGTACTGTTACCCCATCACCACCACTATACTAGTGTACTGTTACACCATCACCACCACTATACTAGTGTACTGTTACCCCATCACCACCACTATACTAGTGTACTGTTACCCCAATACCACTATACTAGTGTACTGTTATCCCATCACCACTATACTAGTGTACTGTTACCCCATCACCACTATACTAATGTACTGTTACCCCATCACCACCACTATACTAATGTACTGTTACCCCATCACCACCACTATACTAATGTACTGTTACCCCATCACCATCACTATACTAGTGTACTGTCACCCCATCACCACTATACTGATGTACTGTTACCCCCTCACCACTATACTAGTGTACTGTTACCCCATCACCACCACTATACTAGTGTACTGTTACCTCACCACCACTATACTAGTGTACTGTTACCCCATCACCACCACTATACTAGTGTACTGTTACCCCATCATCACCACTATACTAGTGTACTGTTACCCCATCACCACCACTATACTAGTGTACTGTTACCACATCACCACTATACTAGTGTAATGTTACCCCATCACCACCACTATACTAGTGTACTGTTACCCCATCACCACTATACTAGTGTACTGTTACCCCATCACCACCACTATACTAGTGTAATGTTACCCCATCACCACCACTATACTAGTGTACTGTTACCCCATCACCACTATAATAGTGTACTGTTACCCCATCACCACCACTATACTAATGTATTGTTACCCCATCACCACCACTATACTTTAGTGTACTGTTACCCCATCACCACTATACTAATGTAATGTTACCCCATCACCACTATACTAGTGTACTGTTACCCCATCACCACTATACTAGTGTACTGTTACCCCATCACCACCAATATACTAATGTATTGTTACCCCATCACCACCACTATACTAGTGTACTGTTACCCCATCACCACTATACTAATGTACTGTTACCCCATCACCACTATACTAGTGTACTGTTACCCCATCACCACTATACCAGTGTACTGTTACCCCATCACCACCACTATACTAGTGTACTGTTACCCCATCACCACTATACTAGTGTACTGTTACCCCATCACCACCACTATACTAGTGTACTGTTACCCCATCACCACCACTATACTAGTGTATTCTGTTATTCCCCATCACTACCACTATACTAGTGTACTGTTACCCCAATACCACTATACTAGTGTACTGTTATCCCATCACCACCACTATACTAATGTATTGTTCCCCATCACCACCACTATACTAGTGTACTGTTACCCCATCACCACTATACGAATGTACTGTTACCCCATCACCACTATACTAGTGTAGCTGTTACCCCATCACCACTATACTAGTTACTGTTGCCTCATCACCACCACTATAATAGTGTAATGTTACCCCATCACCACTATACTAGTGTACTGTTACCCATCACCACCACTATACTAATGTACTGTTACCCCATCACCACTATGCTAGTGTACTGTTACCCCATCACCACTATACTAATGTACTGTTACCCCATCACTACCACTATACTAATGTACTGTTACCCCATCACCATCACTATACTAGTGTACTGTCACCCCATCACCACTATACTGATGTACTGTTACTCACCACCACTATACTAGTGACTGTTACCTCATCACCACTATACTAGGTGTACTGTTACCCCATCACCACACACTATACTAGTGTACTGTTACCCCATCACCACTATACTAGTGTACTGTTACTCCCCATCACCACCACTATACTAGTGTATGCTGTACACCATCACCACCACTATACTACTGTACTGTTACCTCTATCACCACCTTTATACTAGTGTACTGTTACCCCAATACCACTATACTAGTGTACTGTTATCCCATCACCACTATGCTAGTTACTGTTACCCCATCACCACTATACTAATGTGACTGTTACCCCATCACCACCACTATACTAATGTACTCGTTACCCCATCACCACCACTATACTAATGTACTGTTACCCCCATCACCATCGCGCTTATACTAGTGTACTGTCACTTCATCACCACTATACTGATGTACTGTTACCCCATCACCACTATACTAGTGTACTTGTTACCCCATCACCACCACTATACTAGTGTACTGTTACCCCATCACCACTATACTAGTGTACTGTTACCCCATCACCACCCACTATGCCAGTGGACTTTATCACCATCACCACCACTATACTAATGTATTGTTACCCCCATCACCACCACTATACTAGTGTACTGTTACCCCATCACCAGCTATACTAATGTACTGTTACCCCCATCACCACTATACTAGTGTACTGTTACCCCATCACCACTATACTAGTGTACTGTTACCCCAATCACCACCACTATACCTAATGTACTGTTACCCCATCACCACCACTATACTAGTGTACCGTTACCCCATCACCACTATACTAATGTACTGTTGCCCTCCACCACTATACTAGTGTACTGTTACCCCATCACCCACTATGCTAGTTTACTGTTACCTCATCACCACCACTATACTAGTGTAATGTTACCCCCATCACCATGTATACTAGTGTACTGTTACCCATCACCACTATACTAGTGTAATGTTACCCCATCACCACCAATATACTAGTGTACTGTTACCCCATCACCACAATACTAGTGTACTGTTACCCCATCATCACCACTATACTAGTTACTGTACCCTATCACTACCACATACTTGGTACTGTTACCCCATCACCACTAGACTTGTGTATGTACCCCATCACCACCAATATACTACTGTACTGTTACCCCATCACCACAATATGCTACTGTACTGTTACCCCATCACCAATATACTAATTGTACTGTTACCCCATCACCACCACTATACTAGTGTACTGTTACCCCATCACCACCACTATACAGTGTACTGTCACCCCATCACCACCACTATACTAGTGTACTGTTACCCCATCACCACTATACTAATGTACTGTTACCCCACCACCACATACTAATGTACTGTTACCCCATCACCACCACTATGCTAATGTACGACCCCATCACCACTACTATGCTAGTGTACTGTTACCCCATCACCACCACTATACTAGTGTACTGTTACCCCATCACCACTAGACTTGTGTACTGTTACCCCATCACCACCAATATACTACTGTACTGTTACCCCATCACCACCAATATACTAGTGTACTCTTACCCCATCACCAATATACTAATTGTACTGTTACCCCATCACCACCACTATACTAGTTACTGTTATCCCCATCACCACCACTATACTAGTGTACTGTCACCCCATCACCACCACTATACTAATGTACTGTTACCCCCATCACCACTATACTAATGTACTGTTACCTCACTACCACTATACTACGTACTGTTACCCCATCACCACCAATATACTATTGTACTGTTACCCCATCACCAATATACAATGTACTGTTACCCTCATCACCACCACTATACTAGTGTACTGTTACCCCATCACCACCACTATACTAGTGTACTGTCACCCCATCACCACCACTATACTAATGTACTGTTACCCCATCACCACTATACTAATGTACTGTTACCTCACCACCACTATACTAGTTGTACTGTTACCCATCACTACCACTATACTAGTGTACTGTTACCCCATCATCACCACTATACTAGTGCGTACTGTTACCCCATCCCCACCACTATACTAGTGTACTGTTACCACATCATCCACTTCATAACTAGTTATTGACTGTTGCCCCATCAACACCACTATACTTAGTGTACTGTTACCCCCATCACCACTATACTAGTGTACTGTTACCCCATCACTACCACACTATACTAGTGTAATGTTGCCCCATCACCACCACTATACTAGTGTACTGTTACCCCATCACCACTATAATAGTTACTGTTACCCCATCACCACCACTATACTAATGTATTGTTACCCCATCACCACCACTATACTAGTGTATCTGTTACCCCATCACCACTATACCCTAATGTACTGTTACCCCCCATCACCACTATGCTAGTGCACTGTTACTCCATCACCACTTTTTATACTAGTGTACTGTTACCCCATCACCACCAATTACTAATGTATTGTTACCCCATCACCACCACTATACTAGTGTACTGTTACCCCATCACCACTATATCCTAATGTACTCTTACCCCATCACCACTATACTAGTGTACTGTTACCCCATCACCACTATACTAGTGTACTGTTACCCCATCACCACCGCATCTAGTGTAGGTTCTGTTACACCATCACCACTATACTAGTGTACTGTTGCCATCCCACCACTATACTAGTGCTACTGTTACCCCATCACCACCACCTATACTAGTGTACTGTTACCCCATCACCACCACTATACTAGTGTACTGTTACCCCAATCACCACTATACTAGTGTACTGTTATCCCATCACCACATACTATGTGTACTGTTACCCCATCCCACTATACTAATGTACTGTTACCCCATCACCACCACTATACTAATGTACTGTTACCCCGATCACCACCACTATACTAATGTACTGTTACCCCATCACCATCACTTATACTAGTGTACTGTCACCCCATCACCACTATACTGATGTACTGTTACCCTCACCACTATACTAGTGTACTGTTACCCCATCACCACCACTATGGGCACTAGTGTACTGTTACTCACCAACCACTATACTAGTGTACTGTTACCCCATCACCACCACTATACTAGTGTACTGTTACCCCATCATCACCACTATACTAGTGTACTGTTACCCCATCACCACCACTATACTAGTGTACTGTTACCACATCACCACTATACTAGTGTAATGTTACGCCCATCACCACCACTATACTAGTGTACTGTTACCCCATCACCACTATACTAGTGTACTGTTACCCCATCACCACCACTATACTAGTGCAATGTTACCCCATCACCACCACTATACTAGTGTACTGTTACCCCATCACCACTATAATAGTGTACTGTTACCCCATCACCACCACTATACTAACGTATTGTTACCCCATCACCACCACTATACTAGTGTACTGTTACCCCAATCACCACTATACTAATGTAATGTTACCCCATCACCACTATACTAGTGTATGTTACCCCACCACCACTATACTAGTGTACTGTTACCCCATCACCACCAAATATACTAATGTATTGTTACCCCATCACCACCACTATACTAGTGTACTGTTACCCCATCACCACTATACTAATGTACTGTTACCCCATCACCACTATACTAGTGTACTGTTACCCCATCACCACTATACCAGTGTATGTTACCCCATCACCACCACTATACTAGTGTACTGTTAAGCTGCCCCATCACCACTATACTAGTGTACTGTTACCCCATCACCACCACTATACTAGTGTACTGTTACCCCCATCACCACCACTATACTAGTGTACTGTTACCCCATCACCACCACTATACTAGTGTATGGTTACTCCCAATACCACTATACTAGTGTACTGTTATCCCATCACCACCACTATACTAATGTATTGTTACCCCATCACCACCACTATACTAGTGTACTGTTACCCCATCACCACTATACGAATGTACTGTTACCCCATCACCACTATACTAGTGTGACTGTTACCCCATCACCAATAATACTAGTGTACTGTTACCCCATCACCACCACTATAATAGTGTAATGTTACCCCATCACCACTATACTAGTGTATGTTACCCATCACCACCACATACTATTATGTTACCATCACCACTATGCTAGTGTACTGTTACCCCATCACCACTATACTAATGTACTGTTACTCCCATCACCACCACTATACTAATGTACTGTTGACCCCATCACCACACTATACTAGTGTACTGTCACCCCATCACCACTATACTGATGTACTGTTACCCCATCACCACTATACTAGTGTACTGTTACCATCACCACTATACTAGTGTACTGTTACCCCATCACCACCACTATACTAGTGTACTGTTACCCCATCACCACTATACTAGTGTACTGTTACCCCATCACCACCACTATACTAGTGTACTGTTACACCATCACCACCACTATACTAGTGTACTGGTTGCCCCATCACCACCACTATACTAGTGTACTGTTACCCCCAATACCACTATACTAGTGTACTGTTATCCCATCACCACTATGCTAGTGTACTGTTACCCCATCACCACTATACTAATGTACTGTTACCCCTATCATCACCACTATACTAGTGTACTGTTACCCCATCACCACCACTATACTAGTGTACTGTTACACCATCACCACCACTATACTAGTGTATGTTACCCCATCACCACCACTATACTAGTGTATGTTACAATACCACTATACTAGTGTACTGTTATCCCATCACCAGATTCTATGCTAGTGTACTGTTACCCCATCACCACTATACTAATGTACGATACCCCAACCAACACTTAATACTAGTGTACGCCACCCCATCACCACTATACTGATGTACTGTTACCCCATCACCACTATAACTAGTGTATGTTACCCCATCACCACCACTATACTAGTGTACTGTTACCCCATCACCACTATACTAGTGTACTGTTACCCCATCACCACCACTATACTAGTGGACTGTTACACCATCACCACCACTATACTAATGTATTGTTACCCCATCACCACCACTATACTAGTGTACTGTTACCCCATCACCACTATACTAATGTACTGTTACCCCATCACCACTATACTAGTGTACTGTTACCCCATCACCACTATACTAGTGTACTGTTACCCCATCACCACCACTATACTAATGTACTGTTACCCCACCACCACCACTATACTAGTGTACTGTTACCCCAACACCACTATACTAATGTACTGTTACCCATCACCACTATACTAGTGTACTGTTACCCCATCACCACTATACTAGTGTACTGTTACCCCATCACCACCACTATACTAGTGTAATGTTACCCCATCACCACCATTATACTAGTGTACTGTCACCCCATCACCACCACTATACTAATGTACTGTTACCCCATCACCACTATACTAATGTACTGTTACCTCACCACCACTATACTAGTGTACTGTTACCCCATCACCACCACTATACTAGTGTACTGTTACCCCATCATCACCACTATACTAGTGTACTGTTACCCCATCACCACCACTATACTAGTGTACTGTTACCAAATCACCACTCATACTAGTGTACTGTTACCCCTATCAACACCACTATACTAGCGTACTGTTACCCCATCACCACTATACTAGTGTACTGTTACCCCATCACCACCACTTTCATACTAGTGCTAATGTTACCCCATCACCACCACTATACTAGTGTACTGTTACCCCATCACCACATATAATAGTGTACTGTTACCCCCATCACCACCACTATACTAATGTATTGTTACCCCATCACCACCACTATACTAGTGTACCGTTACCCCATCACCACTATACTAATGTACTGTTACCCCATCACCACTATACTAGTGTACTGTTGACCTCCATCACCACTATACTAGTGTAACTGTTACCCCATCACCACCAATATACTAATGTATTGTTACTCCCATCACCACCACTATACTAGTGTACTGTTACCCCATCACCACTATACTAATGTACTGATTACCCATCACCACTATACTAGTGTACTGTTACCCCATCACCACTATACTAGTGTACTGTTACCCCATCACCACCGCTATACTAGTGTACTGTTACACCATCACCACTATACTAGTGTACTGTTACCCCATCACCACCACTATACTAGTGTACTGTTACCCCATCACCACCACTATACTAGTGTACTGTTACCCCATCACCACCACTATACTAGTGTACTGTTACCCCAATACCACTATACTAGTGTACTGTTATCCCATCACCACTATACTAGTGTACTGTTACCCCATCACCACTATACTAATGTACTGTTACCCCATCACCACCACTATACTAATGTACTGATACCCCATCACCACCACTATACTAATGTACTGTTACCCCATCACCATCACTATACTAGTGGTACTGTCACCCCATCACCACTATACTGGATGTATGTTACCCCTCACCACTATACTAGTGTACTGTTACCTCCCATCACCACCACTATACTAGTGTACTGTTACTCCCCACCACTATACTAGTGTACTGTTACCCCATCACCACCACTATACTAGTGTACTGTTACCCCATCATCACCACATACTAGTGTACTGTTACCCCATCACCACCACTATACTAGTGTACTGTTACCACATCACCACTATACTAGTGTAATGTTACCCATCACCACCACATACAACTGACCCATCACCACTATACCAGGTACTTTACCCCATCACCACCACACATACCAGTGTAATGTTACCCCATCACCACCACTACACTAGTGTATGTTACCCCATCACCACTATAATAGTGTACTGTTACCCCATCACCACCACTATACTAATGTATTGTTACCCCATCACCACCACTATACTAGTGTACTGTTACCCCATCACCACTATACTAATGTAATGTTACCCCATCACCACTATACTAGTGTAACTGTTACCCCATCACCACTATACTAGTGTGTACTGTTACCCCATCACCACCAAATATACTAATGTATTGTTACTCCCATCACCACAACTATAGCCAGTGTACTGTTACCCCATCACCACTATACTAATGTACTGTTACCCCATCACCACTATACTAGTGTACTGTTACCCCATCACCACTATACCAGTGTACTGTTACCTCCCATCACCACCACTATACTAGTGTACTGTTACCCCACTTCACCACTATACTAGTGTACTGTTACCCCATCACCACCACTATACTAGTGTACTGTTACCCCATCTCCACCACTATACTAGTGTATGACTTACCCCATCACCACCACTATACTAGTGTACTGTTACCCCAATACCACTATACTAGCGCACTGTTATCCCATCACCACCACTATACTAATGTATTGTTACCCCATCACCACCACTACATACTAGTGTACTGTTACCCCATCACCACTATAATAATGTACTGTTACCCCATCACCACTATACTAGTGTACTGTTACCCCATCACCACTATACTAGTGTACTGTTACCCTATCACCACCACTATAATAGTGTAATGTTACCCCATCACCACTATACTAGTGTATGTTACCCACCACCACCACTATACTAATGTACGTTACCCCATCACCACTATGCTAGTGTACTGTTACCCCATCACCACTATACTAATGTACTGTTACCCCATCACCACCACTATACCAATGTACTGTTACCCCATCACCACCACTATACTAGCGTACTGTCACCCCATCACCACTATACTGATGTACTGTTACCCCAACACACACTATACTAGTGTACTGTTACTCATCACCACTATACTAGTGTACTGTTACCCCATCACCACCACTATACTAGTGTATGTTACCCCATCACCACTATAACATGTACTGTTACCCCATCACCACCACTATACTAGTGTACTGTTACACCATCACCACCACTATACTAGTGTACTGTTACCCCATCACCACCACATACTAGTGTACTGTTACCCCAATACCACTATACTAGCGTACTGTTATCCCATCACCACTATGCTAGTGTACTGTTACCCCATCACCACTATACTAATGTACTGTTACCCCATCACCACCACTATACTAATGTACTGTTACCCCATCACCACCACTATACTAATGTACTGTTACCCCATCACCATCACTATACTAGTGTACTGTCACCCCATCACCACTATACTGATGTACTGTTACCCCATCACCACTATACTAGTGTACTGTTACCCCATCACCACCACTATACTAGTGTACTGTTACCCCATCACCACTATACTAGTGTACTGTTACCCCATCACCACCACTATACTAGTGGACTGTTACACCATCACCACCACTATACTAATGTATTGTTACCCTCATCACCACCACTATACTAGTGTACTGTTACCCCATCACCACTATACTAATGTACTGTTACCCCATCACCACTATACTATGTACTGTTACCCCATCACCACTATACTAGTGTACTGTTACCCCATCACCAACCACTATACTAATGTACTGTTACCCCATCACCACCACTATACTAGTGTACTGTTACCCCATCACCACTATACTAATGTACTGTTACCCCATCACCACTATACCCTAGTGTACTGTTACCCCATCACCACTATACTAGTGTACTGTTACCCCATCACCACCACTATACTAGTGTAATGTTACCCCATCACCACATTATACTAGTGTACTGTTACCCCATCACCACTATACCAGTGTAATGTTACCCCATCACCACCAATATACTAGTGTACTGTTACCTCATCACCACAATACTAGTGTACTGTTACCCCATCATCACCACTATACTAGTGTACTGTTACCCCATCACCACCACTATACCTAGTGTACTGTTACCCCATCACCACTAGACTTGTGTACTGTTACCCCATCACTACCAATATACTACTGTACTGTTACCCATCACCACCAATATACTACTGTACTGTTACCCCATCACCAATATACTAATTGTACTGTTACCCCATCACCACCACTATACTAGTGTACTGTTACCCCATCACCACCACTATACTAGTGTACTGTCACCCCATCACTACCACTATACTAATGTACTGTTACCCCATCACCACTATACTAATGTACTGTTACCTCACCACCACTATACTAATGTACTGTTACCCCATCACCACCACTATACTAATGTACTGTTACCCCATCACCACCACTATACTAGTGTACTGTTACCCCATCACCACCACTATACTAGTGTACTGTTACCCCATCACCACTGGACTTGTGCACCTGTTACCCCATCACCACCAATATACTACTGTACTGTTACCCCATCACCACCAATATACTAGTGTACTCTTACCCCATCACCAATATACTAATTGTACTGTTACCCCATCACCACCACTATACTAGTGTACTGTTACCCCATCACCACCACTATACTAGTGTACTGTCACCCCATCACCACCACTATACTAATGTACTGTTACCCCATCACCACTATACTAATGTACTGTTACCTCACCACCACTATACTACTGTACTGTTACCCCATCACCACCAATATACTAGTGTACTGTTACCCCATCACCAATATACTAATGTACTGTTACCCCATCACCACCACTATACTAGTGTACTGTTACCCCATCACCACCACTATACTAGTGTACTGTCACCCCATCACCACCACTATACTAATGTACTGTTACCCCATCACCACTATACTAATGTACTGTTACCTCACCACCACTATACTAGTGTACTGTTACCCCATCACCACCACTATACTAGTGTACTGTTACCCCATCATCACCACTATACTAGTGTACTGTTACCCCATCACCACCACTATACTAGTGTACTGTTACCACATCACCACTATACTAGTGTACTGTTACCCCCATCAACACCACTATACTAGTGTACTGTTACCCCATCACCACTATACTAGTGTACTGTTACCTCATCACCACCACTATACTAGTGTAATGTTACCCCATCACCACCACTATACTAGTGTACTGTTACCACATCACCACTATAATAGTGTACTGTTACCCCATCACCACCACTATACTAATGTATTGTTACCCCATCACCACCACTATACTAGTGTACTGTTACCCCATCACCACTATACTAATGTACTGTTACCCCCATCACCACTATACTAGTGTACTGTTACCCCATCACCACTATACTAGTGTACTGTTACCCCATCACCACCAATAATACTAATGTATTGTTACCCCCATCACCACCACTATACTACGTGTACTGTTACCCCATCACTACTATACTAATGTACTGTTGCCCCATCACCACTATACTAGTGTACTGTTACCCCATCACCACTATACTAGTGTACTGTTACCCCATCACCACCGCTATACTAGTGTACTGTTACACCATCACCACTATACTAGTGTACTGTTACCCCATCACCACCACTATACTAGTGTACTGTTACCCCATCACCACCACTATACTAGTGTACTGTTACCCCATCACCACCACTATACTAGTGTACTGTTACCCCAATACCACTATACTAGTGTACTGTTATCCCATCACCACCACTATACTAATGTATTGTTACCCCATCACCACCACTATACTAGTGTACTGTTACCCCATCACCACTATACTAATGTACTGTTACCCCATCACCACTATACTAGGGTACTGTTACCCCATCACCACTATACTAGTGTACTGTTACCCCATCACCACCACTATACTAGTGTAATGTTACCCCATCACCACCATTATACTAGTGTACTGTTACCCCATCACCACTATACTAGTGTAATGTTTACCCCATCACCACCAATATACTAGTGTACTGTTACCCCATCACCACAATACTAGTGTACTGTTACCCCATCATCACCACTATACTAGTGTGTACTGTTACCCCCATCACCACCACTATACTAGTGTACTGTTACCCCATCACCACTAGACTTGTGTACTGTTACCCCATCACCACCAATATACTACTGTACTGTTACCCCATCACCACCAATATACTAGTGTACTGTTACCCCATCACCACCACTATACTAGTGTAATGTTACCCCATCACCACTATACTAGTGTACTGTTACCCCATCACCACCACTATACTAATGTACTGTTACCCCATCACCACTATGCTAGTGTACTGTTACCCCATCACCACTATACTAATGTACTGTTACCCCATCACCACCACTATACTAGTGTACTGTTACCCCATCACCACTATACTAATGTACTGTTACCCCATCACCACTATACTAGTGTACTGTTACCCCATCACCACTATACTAGTGTACTGTTACCCCATCACCACCACTATACTAGTGTAATGTTACCCCATCACCACCATTATACTAGTGTACTGTTACCCCATCACCACTATACTAGTGTAATGTTACCCCATCACCACCAATATACTAGTGTACTGTTACCCCATCACCACAATACTAGTGTACTGTTACCCCATCATCACCACTATACTAGTGTGCTGTTACCCCATCACCACCACTATACTAGTGTACTGTTACCCCATCACCACTAGACTTGTGTACTGTTACCCCATCACCACCAATATACTACTGTACTGTTACCCCATCACCACCAATATACTACTGTACTGTTACCCCATCACCAATATACTAATTGTACTGTTACCCCATCACCACCACTATACTAGTGTACTGTTACCCCATCACCACCACTATACTAGTGTACTGTCACCCCATCACCACCACTATACTAATGTACTGTTACCCCATCACCACTATACTAATGTACTGTTACCTCACCACCACTATACTAATGTACTGTTACCCCATCACCACCACTATACTAATGTACTGTTACCCCATCACCACCACTATACTAGTGTACTGTCACCCCATCACCACCACTATACTAATGTACTGTTACCCCATCACCACTATACTAATGTACTGTTACCTCACCACCACTATACTAATGTACTGTTACCTCCATCACCACCACTATACTAATGTACTGTTACCCCACACCACCACTATACTAGTGTACTGTTACCCCATCACCACCAATATACTAGTGTACTGTTACCCCATCACCAATATACTAATGTACTGTTACCCCATCACCACCACTATACTAGTGTACTGTTACCCCATCACCACTACTATACAGTGTACTGTCACCCCATCACCACCACTATACTAATGTACTGTTACCCCATCACCACTATACTAATGTACTGTTACCTCACCACCACTATACTAGTGTACTGTTACCCCATCACCACCACTATACTAGTGTACTGTTACCCCATCATCACCACTATACTACTGTACTGTTACCCCATCACCACCACTATACTAGTGTACTGTTACCACATCACCACTATACTAGTGTACTGTTACCCCATCAACACCACTATACTAGTGTACTGTTACCCCATCACCACTATACTAGTGTACTGTTACCCCATCACCACCACTATACTAGTGTAATGTTACCCCATCACCACCACTATACTAGTGTACTGTTACCCCATCACCACTATAATAGTGTACTGTTACCCCATCACCACCACTATACTAATGTATTGTTACCCCATCACCACCACTATACTAGTGTACTGTTACCCCATCACCACTATACTAATGTACTGTTACCCCATCACCACTATACTAGTGTACTGTTACCCCATCACCACTATACTAGTGTACTGTTACCCCATCACCACCAATATACTAATGTATTGTTACCCCATCACCACCACTATACTAGTGTACTGTTACCCCATCACCACTATACTAATGTACTGTTACCCCATCACCACTATACTAGTGTACTGTTACCCCATCACCACTATACTAGTGTACTGTTACCCCATCACCACCACTATACTAGTGTACTGTTACACCATCACCACTATACTAGTGTACTGTTACCCCATCACCACCACTATACTAGTGTACTGTTACCCCATCACCACCACTATACTAGTGTACTGTTACCCCATCACCACCACTATACTAGTGTACTGTTACCCCAATACCACTATACTAGTGTACTGTTATCCCATCACCACCACTATACTAATGTATTGTTACCCCCATCACCACCACTATACTAGTGTACTGTTACCCCATCACCACTATACTAATGTACTGTTACCCTATCACCACTATACTAGGTACTGTTACCCCCATCACCACTATACTAGTGTACTTGTTGCCCCCATCACCACCACTATACTAGTGTAATGTTACCCCATCACCACTATACTAGTGTACTGTTACCCCATCACCACCACTATACTAATGTACTGTTACCCCCATCACCACTATGCTAGTGTACTGTTACCCCATCACCACTATACTAATGTACTGTTACCCATCACCACCACTATACTAATGTACTGTTACCCCATCACCATCACTATACTAGTGTACTGTCACCCCATCACCACTATACTGATGTACTGTTACCCCATCACCACTATACTAGTGTACTGTTACCCCATCACCACTATACTAGTGTACTGTTACCCCATCACCACCACTATACTAGTGTACTGTTACCCCATCACCACTATACTAGTGTACTGTTACCCCATCACCACCACTATACTAGTGTACTGTTACACCATCACCACCACTATACTAGTGTACTGTTACCCCATCACCACCACTATACTAGTGTACTGTTACCCCAATACCACTATACTAGTGTACTGTTACCCCATCACCACTATACTAGTGTACTGTTACCCCATCACCACCACTATACTAGTGTAATGTTACCCCATCACCACCACTATACTAGTGTACTGTTACCCCATCACCACTATAATAGTGTACTGTTACCCCATCACCACCAATATACTAGTGTACTGTTACCCCATCACCACAATACTAGTGTACTGTTACCCCATCACCACAATACTAGTGTACTGTTACCCCATCACCACCACTATACTAGTGTACTGTTACCCCATCACCACTAGACTTGTGTACTGTTACCCCATCACCACCAATATACTACTGTACTGTTACCCCATCACCACCAATATACTAGTGTACTGTTACCCCATCACCAATATACTAATTGTACTGTTACCCCATCACCACCACTATACTAGTGTACTGTTACCCCATCACCACCACTATACTAGTGTACTGTCACCTCATCACCACCACTATACTAATGTACTGTTACCCCATCACCACTATACTAATGTACTGTTACCTCCACCACCACTATACTAATGTACTGTTACCCCATCACCACCACTATACTAATGTACTGTTACCCCATCACCACCACTATACTAGTGTACTGTTACCCCATCACCACCAATATACTAGTGTACTGTTACCCCATCACCAATATACTAATGTACTGTTACCCCATCACCACCACTATACTAGTGTACTGTTACCCCATCACCACCACTATACTAGTGTACTGTTACCCCATCACCACCACTATACTAGTGTACTGTCACCCCATCACCACCACTATACTAATGTACTGTTACCCCATCACCACTATACTAATGTACTGTTACCTCACCACCACTATACTAGTGTACTGTTACCCCATCACCACTATACTAGTGTACTGTTACCCCATCACCACCACTATACTAGTGTAATGTTACCCCATTACCACCACTATACTAGTGTACTGTACCCCATCACCACTATACTAGTGTACTGTTACCCCATCACCACCACTATACTAGTGTACTGTTACCCCATCACCACCACTATACTAGTGTACTGTTACCCCATCACCACCACTATACTAGTGTACTGTTACCCCAATACCACTATACTAGTGTACTGTTATCCCATCACCACCACTATACTAATGTATTGTTACCCCATCACCACCACTATACTAGTGTACTGTTACCCCATCACCACTATACTAATGTACTGTTACCCCATCACCACTATACTAGTGTACTGTTACCCCATCACCACTATACTAGTGTACTGTTACCCCATCACCACCACTATACTAGTGTAATGTTACCCCATCACCACTATACTAGTGTACTGTTACCCCATCACCACCACTATACTAATGTACTGTTACCCCATCACCACTATGCTAGTGTACTGTTACCCCATCACCACTATACTAATGTACTGTTACCCCATCACCACCACTATACTAATGTACTGTTACCCCATCACCATCACTATACTAGTGTACTGTCACCCCATCACCACTATACTGATGTACTGTTACCCCATCACCACCACTATACTAGTGTACTGTTACCCCATCACCACTATACTAGTGTACTGTTACCCCATCATCACCACTATACTAGTGTACTGTTACCCCGTCACCACCACTATACTAGTGTACTGTTACCCCATCACCACTATACTAGTGTACTGTTACCCCATCACCACTGTACTGTTACCCCATCACCACCAATATACTAGTGTACTGTTACCCCATCACCAATATACTAATTGTACTGTTACCCCATCACCACCACTATACTAGTGTACTGTTACCCCATCACCACTATACTAATGTACTGTTACCCCATCACCACCACTATACTAGTGTACTGTCACCGCATCACCACCACTATACTAATGTACTGTTACCCCATCACCACTATACTAATGTACTGTTACCTCACCACCACTATACTAATGTACTGTTACCCCATCACCACACTATACTAGGGTACTGTTACCCCATCACCACCACTATACTAGTGTACTGTTACCCCATCACCACTAAACTAGTGTACTGTTACCCCTTCACCAATATACTAGTGTACTGTTACCCCATCACCACCACTATACTAATGTACTGTTACCCCATCACCACCAATATACTAGTGTACTGTTACCCCATCACCACAATACTAGTGTACTGTTACCCCATCATCACCACTATACTAGTGTACTGTTACCCCATCACCACCACTATACTAGTGTACTGTTACCCCATCACCACTAGACTTGTGTACTGTTACCCCATCACCACCAATATACTACTGTACTGTTACCCCATCAACACCAATATACTAGTGTACTGTTACTCCATCACCAATATACTAATTGTACTGTTACCCCATCACCACCACTATACTAGTGTACTGTTACCCCATCACCACCACTATACTAGTGTACTGTCACCCCATCACCACCACTATACTAATGTACTGTTACCCCATCACCACTATACTAATGTACTGTTACCTCACCACCACTATACTAATGTACTGTTACCCCATCACCACCACTATACTAATGTACTGTTACCCCATCACCACCACTATACTAGTGTACTGTTACCCCATCACCACCAATATACTAGTGTACTGTTACCCCATCACCAATATACTAATGTACTGTTACCCCATCACCACCACTATACTAGTGTACTGTTACCCCATCACCACCACTATACTAGTGTACTGTCACCCCATCACCACCACTATACTAATGTACTGTTACCCCATCACCACTATACTAATGTACTGTTACCTCACCACCACTATACTAGTGTACTGTTACCCCATCACCACCACTATACTAGTGTACTGTTACCCCATCATCACCACTATACTAGTGTACTGTTACCCCATCACCACCACTATACTAGTGTACTGTTACCACATCACCACTATACTAGTGTACTGTTACCCCATCACCACCACTATACTAGTGTACTGTTACCCCATCACCACTATACTAGTGTACTGTTACCCCATCACCACCACTATACTAGTGTAATGTTACCCCATCACCACCACTATACTAGTGTACTGTTACCCCATCACCACTATACTAGTGTACTGTTACCACATCGCCACTATACTAGTGTACTGTTACCCCATCACCACCACTATACTAGTGTACTGTTACCCCATCACCACTATACTAATGTACTGTTACCCCATCAACACTATACTAGTGTACTGTTACCCCATCACCACTAAACTAGTGTACTGTTACCCCATCACCACCACTATACTAGTGTACTGTTACCCCATCACCACTATACTAGTGTACTGTTACCCCATCACCACCACTATACTAGTGTACTGTTACCCCATCACCACTATACTAGTGTACTGTTACCCCATCACCACTATACTAGTGTACTGTTACCCCATCACCACCACTATACTAATGTACTGTTACCCCATCACCACCACTATACTAGTGTACTGTTACCCCATCACCACTATACTAGTGTACTGTTACCCCATCACCACTATACTAATGTACTGTTACCCCATCACCACTATACTAGTGTACTGTTACCCCATCACCACTATACTAGTGTACTGTTACCCCTTCACCACCACTATACTAGTGTACTGTTACCCCATCACCACTATACTAGTGTACTGTTACCCCATCACCACCACTATACTAGTGTACTGTTACCCCATCACCACTATACTAGTGTACTGTTACCCCATCACCACTATACTAGTGTACTGTTACCCCATCACCACCACTATACTAATGTACTGTTACCCCATCACCACCACTATACTAGTGTACTGTTACCCCATCACCACTATACTAATGTACTGTTACCCCATCACCACTATACTAGTGTACTGTTACCCCATCACCACCACTATACTAATGTAATGTTACCCCATCACCACTATACTAGTGTACTGTTACCCCATCACCACCACTATACTAATGTAGTGTTACCCCATCACCACTATACTAGTGTACTGTTACCCCATCACCACCACTATACTAATGTACTGTTACCCCATCACCACCACTATACTAGTGTACTGTTACCCCATCACCACCACTATACTAGTGTACTGTTACCCCATCACCACTAGACTTGTGTACTGTTACCCCATCACCACCAATATACTACTGTACTGTTACCCCATCACCACCAATATACTAGTGTACTGTTACCCCATCACCAATATAATAATTGTACTGTTACCCCATCACCACCACTATACTAGTGTACTGTTACCCCATCACCACCACTATACTAGTGTACTGTCACCCCATCACCACCACTATACTAATGTACTGTTACCCCATCACCACTATACTAATGTACTGTTACCTCACCACCACTATACTAATGTACTGTTACCCCATCACCACCACTATACTAATGTACTGTTACCCCATCACCACCACTATACTAGTGTACTGTTACCCCATCACCAATATACTAATGTACTGTTACCCCATCACCACCACTATACTAGTGTACTGTTACCCCATCACCACCACTATACTAATGTACTGTTACCCCATCACCACCACTATACTAGTGTACTGTTACCCCATCACCACCAATATACTAGTGTACTGTTACCCCATCACCAATATACTAATGTACTGTTACCCCATCACCACCACTATACTAGTGTACTGTTACCCCATCACCACCACTATACTAGTGTACTGTCACCCCATCACCACCACTATACTAGTGTACTGTTACCAAATCACCACTATACTAGTGTACTGTTACCCCATCACCACCACTATACTAGTGTACTGTTACCCCATCACCACTATACTAATGTACTGTTACCTCACCACCACTATACTAGTGTACTGTTACCCCATCACCACCAATATACTAGTGTACTGTTACCCCATCATCACCACTATACTAGTGTACTGTTACCCCATCACCACCACTATACTAGTGTACTGTTACCACATCACCACTATACTAGTGTACTGTTACCCCATCACCACCACTATACTAGTGTACTGTTACCCCATCACCACTATACTAGTGTACTGTTACCCCATCACCACCACTATACTAGTGTAATGTTACCCCATCACCACCACTATACTAGTGTATTGTTACCCCATCACCACCACTATACTAGTGTACTGTTACCCCATCGCCACTATACTAGTGTACTGTTACCCCATCACCACCACTATACTAATGTATTGTTACCCCATCACCACCACTATACTAGTGTACTGTTACCCCATCACCACTATACTAATGTACTGTTACCCCATCACCACTATACTAGTGTACTGTTACCCCATCACCACTATACTAGTGTACTGTTACCCCATCACCACCAATATACTAATGTATTGTTACCCCATCACCACCACTATACTAGTGTACTGTTACCCCATCACCACTATACTAATGTAATGTTACCCCATCACCACTATACTAGTGTACTGTTACCCCATCACCACTATACTAGTGTACTGTTACCCCATCACCACCACTATACTAGTGTACTGTTACCCCATCACCACTATACTAGTGTACTGTTACCCCATCACCACCACTATACTAGTGTAATGTTACCCCATCACCACCACTATACTAGTGTACTGTTACCCCATCACCACTATAATAGTGTACTGTTACCCCATCACCACCACTATACTAATGTATTGTTACCCCATCACCACCACTATACTAGTGTACTGTTACCCCATCACCACTATACTAATGTACTGTTACCTCACCACCACTATACTAATGTACTGTTACCCCATCACCACCACTATACTAATGTACTGTTACCCCATCACCACCACTATACTTGTGTACTGTTACCCCATCACAAACCAATATACTAGTGTACTGTTACCCCATCACCAATATACTAATGTACTGTTACCCCATCACCACCACTATACTAGTGTACTGTTACCCCATCACCACCACTATACTAGTGTACTGTCACCCCATCACCACCACTATACTAATGTACTGTTACCCCATCACCACTATACTAATGTACTGTTACCTCACCACCACTATACTAGTGTACTGTTACCCCATCACCACCACTATACTAGTGTACTGTTACCCCATCATCACCACTATACTAGTGTACTGTTACCCCATCACCACCACTATACTAGTGTACTGTTACCACATCACCACTATACTAGTGTACTGTTACCCCATCACCACCACTATACTAGTGTACTGTTACCCCATCATCACCACTATACTAGTGTACTGTTACCCCATCACCACCACTATACTAGTGTAATGTTACCCCATCACCACCACTATACTAGTGTACTGTTACCCCATCACCACTATAATAGTGTACTGTTACCCCATCACCACCACTATACTAATGTATTGTTACCCCATCACCACCACTATACTAGTGTACTGTTACCCCATCACCACTATACTAATGTACTGTTACCCCATCACCACTATACTAGTGTACTGTTACCCCATCACCACTATACTAGTGTACTGTTACCCCATCACCACCAATATACTAATGTATTGTTACCCCATCACCACCACTATACTAGTGTACTGTTACCCCATCACCACTATACTAATGTACTGTTACCCCATCACCACTATACTAGTGTACTGTTACCCCATCACCACTATACTAGTGTACTGTTACCCCATCACCACCACTATACTAGTGTACTGTTACCCCATCACCACTATACTAGTGTACTGTTACCCCATCACCACCATTATACTAGTGTACTGTTACCCCATCACCACCACTATACTAGTGTACTGTTACCCCATCACCACCACTATACTAGTGTACTGTTACCCCAATACCACTATACTAGTGTACTGTTATCCCATCACCACCACTATACTAATGTATTGTTACCCCATCACCACCACTATACTAGTGTACTGTTACCCCATCACCACTATACTAATGTACTGTTACCCCATCACCACTATACTAGTGTACTGTTACCCCATCACCACTATACTAGTGTACTGTTACCCCATCACCACCACTATACTAGTGTAATGTTACCCCATCACCACTATACTAGTGTACTGTTACCCCATCACCACCACTATACTAGTGTACTGTTACCCCATCACCACCACTATACTAGTGTACTGTTACCCCATCACCACTATACTAGTGTACTGTTACCCCATCACCACCACTATACTAATGTATTGTTACCCCATCACCACCACTATACTAGTGTACTGTTACCCCATCACCACTATACTAATGTACTGTTACCCCATCACCACTATACTAGTGTACTGTTACCCCACCACCACTATACTAGTGTAATGTTACCCCATCACCACTATACTAGTGTACTGTTACCCCATCACCACTATACTAGTGTACTGTTACCCCATCACCACCACTATACTAGTGTAATGTTACCCCATCACCACTATACTAGTGTACTGTTACCCCATCACCACTATACTAGTGTACTGTTACCCCATCACCACCACTATACTAGTGTACTGTTACCCCATCACCACTATACTAGTGTACTGTTACCCCATCACCACCACTATACTAGTGTACTGTTACCCCATCACCACCACTATACTAGTGTACTGTTACCCCATCACCACTATACTAGTGTACTGTTACCCCATCACCACCACTATACTAATGTACTGTTACCCCATCACCACCACTATACTAGTGTACTGTTACCCCATCACCACTATACTAATGTACTGTTACCCCATCACCACTATACTAGTGTACTGTTACCCCATCACCACCACTATACTAATGTACTGTTACCCCATCACCACCACTATACTAGTGTACTGTTACCCCATCACCACCACTATACTAATGTACTGTTACCCCATCACCACCACTATACTAGTGTAATGTTACCCCATCACCACCACTATACTAGTGTACTGTTACCCCATCACCACTATACTAGTGTACTGTTACCCCATCACCACCACTATACTAGTGTACTGTTACCCCATCACCACTATACTAGTGTACTGTTACCCCATCACCACCACTATACTAATGTACTGTTACCCATCACCACTAGTGTACTGTTACCCCATCATTTATTCAACTATGTCAGGTGTGTGTGTTTGTGTGTGTCCATGTATGTTAATGCCTGTGCCCCTGTGTGTGTTATCTTGTACAATCTGCTAGTGCTATCTGTCCCTTACATCTAGTTGATGTATTAGGCGATTACAGGCCAGGTAATTAGGGATCCACTCTGCTCCGTTCCCTACGCTCTGATTAGCACAACCAACCCACCAACCCCCAGCACCACTAATGGTGTCTTAATAGAAAACTACAATGCACCGTAAAATTACATCTCCAAAGTTCAATAATTTAAAAAAAACTTTTTTCTCTCTCAACTCCCACAGGAGTCTTACACACATAACAGAGTGGTGTGATAAAAAAATAAAATCTGTTATGTTCAGGGGTTTTTATTATCTCTATGATTACTCATAGGACTCACGTACGTAGATGTAATAGCTCATATCTGCATTGTTGTGTGTCCAACTTAATTTTTTCTGTCTAGATTTAATTGAAATCCCTTTTCAAATAATATATTTTCCAAAAATGTTGTGCTTGTGCTCATATGAATATAGGACAATTTTGGTTTTAATTATGTTTCAATGCTAATTACATTTGTTATACTCACTGTGTGAAGCATTAGAATTGCCTGACATGGAATAATCAGCTGGAAAATAAAAATGTTCTATCCAGGGAATAGGAAATTAAGACAAATTAGAATGAATGTGAATGTATTTAATGTTCAGGCAATGCATTTTAATGAATTGTTGTGGAATATTATTTAGATGAATTAAACAGGGATTTGAAGATTAACAAATTCATACATAATGTACAGAGTTATAGTTTGCATTCATGGATCACCCCAAAAAAACGAAGTCCCAGAAAACAAAATGTTCTTCACATATAGTATGTAAATGCCAAACACAGGACGAAATAGAACGAACTGAAACTATTCTCTATATTTTCCCATAATTTTTTCCCAATAAGATTTCAGAACTGTTGATTGTTTCCCTGGTGATCAATTAGGCAACATGTTTAAATCCAGTGGTAATGATGCATTCAACAGTTCTTTAGACCAATAGCATCTGAAACGGAGTTCACACAGTACGTCCACGTCCGTGCATAGCAAACTGATTTCCTGTGTATTTGCGGGAGTGGTTCTTCTGTGAGGCACATGGTGTAGTGTAAGGGGGTTGGGTAATGTTATAAAGCAGAAAGGAGGTTCATCCTAGGTTTCTGTCATGTTCCTGGACCAACCAGAGCAGAGATAACATGAGACACGGAGGAAGATAAAGACAGGAACAGGTAGAGGAGTATCAGGACCCCAAGAGGAAGGGAGATGGTGGCCTTGGAAGGCACTTCAAAAAAGAGAAGAGAGAGAGAGAGAGAGAGAGAGAGAGAGAGAGAGAGAGAGAGAGAGAGAGAGAGAGAGAGAAGAGAGGCAGGGGACGGAGAGAGAGAGAGAGAGAGCAGAGAGAGCAAGAGAGAGAGAGAGAGAGAGAGAGAGCAAGAGAGAGAGAGGAAGACAGAGAGAGAGAGAGAGAGAGAGAGAGAGAAGAGAGAGGGGGGGAAGAGAGAGAGATCAAAACAAAGGGAAACAAAGCAAGAATACCTAAGCTAATAGCTGACATCATTGATCTCACAGTGCAAACAGACAACGACGTTCAGAAATTAATTTCACTCCCATAAAAACCCAATGGAGCAAACGAATGACCCAGAATCTTATCAGTAAGCTGAATTCAACCATAAACCGTATAGGAATTGCAAGATAATATCCCCTAAATGTTTCTTTTTGTCTTTACATTTAAATGTTTCTGGTAATATCATAAATATAATAGTATTGTGTATATACAGTACCAGTCAAAAGTTTGGACACACCTACTCATTCCAGGGTTTGTCTTTATTTTTACTATTTTCTACATTGTAGAATAATAGTGAAGACATCACAACTATGAAATAACACACATGGAATCATGTAGTAACCAAAAATAGTGTTCAACAAATCAAAATATATTTTATATTTGAGATTCTTTAAAGTAGCCACCCTTTGCCTTGATGACAGCTTTGCCCACTCTTGGCATTCTCTCAACCAGCTTCATGAGGAATGTTTTTCCAACAGTCTTGAAGGAGTTCCCACATATGCTGATCACTTGAAGGCTGCTTTTCCTTCACTCTGCGGTCCAACTCATCCCAAACCATCTCAATTTGGTTGAGGTCGGGGAATTGTGGAGGCCAGGTCATCTGATGCAGCACTCCATCACTCTCCTTGGTCAAATAGCCCTTACACAGCATGGAGGTGTGTTTTCTGTCATTGTCCTGTTGAAAAACAAATGATAGTGCCACTAAGTGCAAACCACATGGGATGGCGTATCGCTGCAGAATGCTGTGGTAACCATGCTGGTTAAGTGTGCCTTGAATTCTAAATAAATCACAGACAGTGTCACCAGCAAAGCACCTCCACACCATCACACCTCCTCCTCCATGCTTCACGGTGGGAACCACACATGCGGAGATCATCCGTTCACCTACTCTGCGTCTCACAATGACACAGCAATTGGAACCAGAAATCTCAAATTTGGACTCATCAAACCAAAGGACAGATTCCACTTGTCTAATGTCAATTGCTCGTGTTTCTTGGCACAAGAAAGTCTCTTATTCTTAGTGGTGTCCTTTAGTAGTGGTTTCTTTGCAGTAATTCAACCATGAAGGCCTGATTCACGCAGTCTCCTCTGAACAGTTGATGTTGAGATGTGTCTGTTACTTGAACTCTGTGAAGCATTTATTTGGGCTATGATCTGAGGTGCAGTTAACTCTAATGAATTTATCCTCTGCAGCAGAGGTAACTCTAGGTCTTCCTTTCCTGTGGAGTCAGTTTCATCATAGCGCTTGTTGGTTTTTGCGACTGCACTTGAAGAAACATTCAAAGTTCTTGAAATGTTCAGTATTGACTGATCTTCAAGTCTTAAAGTAATGATGGACTGTCTTTTCTCTTCGCTTATTTGAGCTGTTCTTGCCATAATATGGACTTGGTCTTTTACGAAATAGGGCTATCTTCTGTATACCACCCCTACCTTGTCACAACACAACTGATTGGCTCAAACACATTAAGAAGGAAATCAATTCCACAAATTAACTTTTAGGAAGGCACACCTGTTAATTGAAATACATTCCAGGTGACTATCTCATGAAGCTGGTTGAGAGAATGCCAAGAGTGTGCAAAGCTGTCATTTGAAGAATCTCAAAAACCCTGGAATGGGTAGATGTGTCCAGACTGGTACTGTGTATATATATATATATACTGTATATGTACACTGAGTGTACAAAACATTAAGAACACCTTCCTAAAATTGAGTCCCCCGCCCCACCTGGCACCTACTACCATACCCTGTTCAAAGGCACTTCAATATTTTGTCTTGCCCATTCACCCTCTGAATGGCACACATACACAATCCATGTCTCAATTGTCTCAAGGCTTAAAAATCCTTATTTAACCTTCATCTACAGTGATTGAAGTGGATTTAACAAGTGACATCAATAAGGGATCATAGCGTTCACCTGGATTCACCTGGTCAGTGTATGTCATGGAAAGAGCAGATGTTCATAATGTTTCTGTACACTCAGAGTATAATGTATATATACAGTGGGGGAAAAAAAATATTTAGTCAGCCACCAATTGTGCAAGTTCTCCCACTTAAAAAGATGAGAGAGGCCTGTAATTTTCATCATAGGTACATGTCAACTATGACAGACAAAATGAGATTTTTTTTTCCAGAAAATCACATTGTAGGATTTTTAATTAATTTATTTGCAAATGATGGTGGAAAATAAATATTTGGTCAATAACAAAAGTTTCTCAATACTTTGTTATACAGTGGGGAAAAAAAGTATTTAGTCAGCCACCAATTGTGCAAGTTCTCCCACTTAAAAAGATGAGAGAGGCCTGTAATTTTCATCATAGGTACACGTCAACTATATCAGACAAATTGAGGGAAAAAAATCCAGAGAATCACATTGTAGGATTTTTAATGAATTTATTTGCAAATTATGGTGGAAAATAAGTATATGGTCACCTACAAACAAGCAAGATTTCTGGCACTCACAGACCTGTAACTTCTTCTTTAAGAGGCTCCTCTGTCCTCCACTCGTTACCTGTATTAATGGCACCTGTTTGAACTTGTTATCAGTATAAAAGACACCTGTCCACAACCTCAAACAGTCACATTCCAAACTCCACTATGGCCAAGACCAAAGAGCTGTCAAAGGACACCAGAAACAAAATTGTAGACCTGCACCAGGCTGGGAAGACTGAATCTGCAATGGGTAAGCAGCTTGGTTTGAAGAAATGAACTGTGGGAGCAATTATTAGGAAATGGAAGACATACAAGACCACTGATAATCTCCCTCGATCTGGGGCTCCACGCAAGATCTCACCCCGTGGGGTCAAAATGATCACAAGAACGGTGAGCAAAAATCCCAGAACCACACGGGGGACCTAGTGAATGACCTGCAGAGAGCTGGGACCAAAGTAACAAAGCCTACCATCAGTAACACACTACGCCGCCAGGGACTCAAATCCTGCAGTGCCAGACGTGTCCCCCTGCTTAAGCCAGTACATGTCCAGGCCCGTCTGAAGTTTCCTAGAGTGCATTTGGATGATCCAGAAGAGGATTGGGAGAATGTCATATGGTCAGATGAAACCAAAATATAACTTTTTGGTAAAAACTCAACTCGTCGTGTTTGGAGGACAAAGAATGCTGAGTTGCATCCAAAGAACACCATACCTACTGTGAAGCATGGGGGTGGAAACATCATGCTTTGGGGCTGTTTTTCTGCAAAGGGACCCGGACGACTGATCCGCGTAAAGGAAAGAATGAATGGGGCCATGTATCATGAGATTTTGAGTGAAAACCTCCCTCCATCAGCAAGGGCATTGAAGATGAAACGTGGCTGGGTCTTTCAACATGACAATGATCCCAAACACACCGCCCGGGCAACAAAGGAGTGGCTTCGTAAGAAGCATTTCAAGGTCCTGGAGTGGCCTAGCCAGTCTCCAGATCTCAACCCCATAGAAAATCTTTGGAGGAAGTTGAAAGTCCGTGTTGCCCAGCGACAGCCCCAAAACATCACTGCTCTAGAGGAGATCTGCATGGAGGAATGGGCCAAAATACCAGCAACAGTGTGTGAAAACTTTGTGAAGACTTACAGAAAACGTTTGACCTGTGTCATTGCCAACAAAGGGTATATAACAAAGTATTGAGAAACTTTTGTTATTGACCAAATACTTATTTTCCACCATAATTTGCAAA
Source organism: Coregonus clupeaformis (assembly GCF_020615455.1). NCBI lineage: Eukaryota > Metazoa > Chordata > Actinopteri > Salmoniformes > Salmonidae > Coregonus > Coregonus clupeaformis. The sequence continues at coordinate 3,046,393 of NC_059199.1, read as the reverse complement.
TAAATTCATTAAAAATCCTACAATGTGATTTTCAGGAATTTTTTTTCTCAATTTGTCTGTCGTAATTGACGTGTACCTATGATGAAAATTACAGGCCTCTCTCATCTTTTTAAGTGGGAGAACTTGCACAATTGGTGGCTGACTAAATACTTTTTTTCCCCACTGTATGCCAGTTAGCAGATGCTTTAAAAGGTGATTTACGGTCATGCGTTTCATACATAATCGAACCCACTACCCTGGTGCTCTACCAAATGAGCTTCAAAGGACCACAAGGAGGAGATGGTATCCATGGATAGAACAGTTGATGCTTTGTTAAATACATTTTTATTTCATATTTATTTTATCGATGCACTGAATTTTTTTTAGCGCAAAACTGTTACGTGTTCTGGAATGAACAAATAAACAACATCATAAGAAAACTCCTGCAATAACTTTGATTTAATTGTGATCACATAAATTCTATCAGGGTTTATTTCACTGGTATATCACATCTCCGAGGATGATGTCATTATGGCTTCACAGCGAGGACAGACACACAAACTGTAACGCACTCAAGTGGCAAGTCAAACACACACTCACACACTCGCACAAATAAACGTCACTCACTGAACAAAGTTATCTTTGAATTTGAGAAGCGTTGCTACACTTACTTTCTCAATGGATTTGTGTGTGTGTGTGCATGTGTGTGTGTGTTATTGTGTTGTGCATTCCTGACACAAGTTTTTTATCTAATGAAAAGGCCAATCCCACCTATCAATCATTTTGCACTTGATACTATCTGATGATTGACAGCTCTCGGTGGCAAAATGGCGAGGGCGGAAAGGGCGGCGTCAGGTTTGACAGGTGTGAGGCTGGCAGGGCGGGAGGGTTGACGGTTATTACACAGGAGGGTCTCAGGGTGCCTCAACGCTGCACAATATATTACCCACAATGACCAGCGACCAGTTTACAGCTTATCACATGACCTCAAAGCGCAGATGAGATATGAAATGCAACATGTGAGCTCAAACGTACCGTTGAAGTTGGAAATTTACATACAATTACGTTGGAGACATTAAAACTCGTTTTTCAACCACTCCACACATTTCTTGTTAACAAACTATAGTTTTGGCAAGTCGGTTAGGACATCTACTTTGTGCATGACACAAGTAAATTGTTTACAGACAGATTATTTCATTTATAATTCACTGTATCACAATTCCAGTGGGTCAGAAGTTTACATACACAAAGTTGACTGTGCCTTTAAACAGCTTGGAAAATTCCAGAAAACGATGTTATGGCTTTAGAAGCTTCTGATAGGCTAATTGTCATCATTTGAGTCAATTGGAGGTCTACCTCTGGATGCATTTCAAGGCCTACTTTCAAACTCAGTGCCTCTTTCCTTGACATCATGGGAATATCAAAAGAAATCAGCCAAGACCTCAGAAAAAAAATTGTAGACCTCCATAAGTCTGGTTCATCCTTGGGAGCAATTTCCAAACGCCTGAAGGTACCACGTTATTCTGTACAAACAATAGTACCAAAGTATAAACACTATGGGACCACGCAGCCGTCATACCGCTCAGGAAGGAGACACATTCTGTGTGCTAGAAATGAACGTACTTCGGTGCGAAAAGTCTTGTGAAAATGCTGGAGGAAACAGGTACAAAGTATCTATATCCACAGTAAAACGAGTCCTATATCGACATAACCTGAAAGGCCGCTCAGCAAGAAAGAAGCCACTGCTCCAAAACCGCCATAAAAAAGCCAGACTACGGTTTGCAACTGCACATGGGGACAAAGATCATACTTTTTGGAGAAATGTCCTCTGGTCTGATGAAACAAAAATATAACTGTTTGGCCATAATGACCATCGTTATGTTTGGAGAAAAATGGGGAAGGCTTGCAAGCCGAAGAACACCATCCCAACCGTGAAGCACAGGCGTGGCAGCGCTGTGGGGGTGCTTTGCTGCAGGAGGGACTGGTGCACTTCACAAAATAGATGGCATCATGAGGAAGGAAAATTATGTGGATATATTGAAGCAACATCTCAAGACATTAGTCAGGAAGTTAAAGCTTGGTCGCAAATGGGTCTTCCAAATGCACAATGACCCCAAGCATACTTCCAAAGTTGTGGCAAAATGGCTTAAGGACAACAAAGTCAAGGTATTGGAGTGGCCATCACAAAGCCCTGACCTCAATCATATAGAACATTTGTAGGCAGAACTGAAAAAGCGTGTACGAGCAAGGAGGCCTACAAACCTGATTCTGTTACACCAGCTCTGTCAGGAGGAATGGGCCAAAATTCACCCAACTTATTGTGGGAAGCTTGTGGAAGGCTACCCGAAACGTTTGACCCAAGTTAAACAACTTAAAGGCAATGCTACCAAATACTAATTGAGTGTATGTAATCTTCTGACCCATTGGGAATGTGATGAAAGAAATAAATGCTGAAAGAAATCATTCTCTCTACTAATATTCGGACATTTCACATTTTTAAAATAAAGTGGCGATGCTAACTGACCTAAAACAGGGAATTTGTACTAGGATTACATTTCAGGAATTGTGAAAACTGAGTTTAAATGTATTTGGCTAAGGTGTATGTAAACTTCCGAAAGTATTAACGCTCCTTGGCATTTTTCCTATTTTGTTGCCTTACAACCTGGAATTAAAACAGATTTTTGGGGGGTGTGTATCATTTGATTTACACAACATGCCTACCACTTTGAAGATGCAAAATATTTGTATTGTGAAACAAACAAGAAATACGTTTGAAAAAAAAACAGAAAACTTGAGCTTGCATAACTGTTCACCCCCCCAAAGGCAATACTTTGTAGAGCCACCTTTTGCAGCAATTACAGCTGCAAGTCTCTTGGAGTATGTCTAGCCAATGGGATTTTTGCCCATTCTTCAAGGAAAAACTGCTCCAGCTCCTTCAAATTGGATGGGTTCCGCTGGTGTACAGTCATCCCACAGATTCTCAATTGGATTGAGGTCTGGGCTTTGACTAGGCCATTCCAAGACATTTAAATGTTTCCCCTTAAACCACACAAGTGTTGCTTTAGCAGTATGCTTAGGCTCATTGTCCTGCTGGATGATGAACCTCTGTCCCACTCTCAAATCTCTGGAAGACTGAAACAGGTTTCCCTGAAGAATTTCCCTGTATTTAGCGCCATCCATCATTCCTTCAATTCTGACCATTTTCCCAGTCCCTGCCGATGAAAAACATCCCCACAGCATGATGCTAACACCACCATGCTTCAATGTGGGGATGGTGTTCTTGGGGTGATGAGAGGTGTTGGGTTTGCGCCAGACGTAGCATTTTCCTTGATGGCCAAAAAGCTCAATTTTAGTCTCATCTGACCAGAGTACCTTCTTCCATATGTTTGAGAAGTCTCCCACATGGCAAAAGTGTTTGCTTATTTTTTTCTTTACACAATGGCTTTGCAGCTCCTTCAGGGTTATCTTGGTCTCTTTGTTCCCTCTCTGATTAATGCCCTCCTTGCCTGGTCCGTGAGTTTTGGTGGGCCGCCCTCTCTTGGCAGGTTTGTTGTGGTGCCGTATTCTTTTAATGGTGCTCCGTGGGATGTCTCATCTGACCAGATTATCTTTTTCCATATGCTTGGGAAGTCTCCCACATGGCTTTTGGCGAACAGCAAACGTGTTTGCTTATTTTTGTCTTTAAGCAATGGCTTTTTTCTGGCCACTCTCCGTAAAGCCCAGCTCTGTGGAGTGAACAGATTAAAGTGGTCCTATGGACAGGTACTCCAATCTCCGCTGTGGAGCTTTGCAGCTCCTTCAGGGTTATCTTTGTTCTCTTTTTTGCCTCTCTGATATATGCCCTCCTTGCCTGGTCCGTGAGTTTTGGTGGGCGGCCGTCTCTTGGCAGGTTTGTTTTCGTGCCATATTCTTTCCATTTTTTAAATGATGGATTTAATGGTGCTCCGTGGGATGTTCAAAGTTTTGGATCTTTTTTTATAACCCAACCCTGATCTGTACTTCTCCACAACTTTGTCCCTGACCTGTTTGGAGACTTCATGGTGCCGCTTGCTTGGTGGTGCCCCTTGCTTAGTGGTGTTGCAGACTCTGGGGCCTTTCAGAACAGGTGTATATATACTGAGATCATGTGACAGATCATGTGACACTTAGATTGCACACAGGTGGACTTTATTTAACTAATTATGTGACTTCTGAAGGTAATTGGTTGCACCAGATCTTATTTAGGGGCTTCATAGCAAAGGGGGTGAAGACATATGAACGCACCACTTTTCCGTTATTTATTTTTTAGAATTTTTTGAAACAAGTAATTTTTTTCATTTCACTTCACCAATTTGGTCTATTTTGTGTATGTCCATTACATGAAATCCAAATAAAAATCTATTTAAATTACAGGTTGTAATGCAACAAAATAGGAAAAACACCAAGGGGGATGAATACTTTTGCAATGCGCTGTACATACCATACGAAACGTAACATACTAAATATAGTGTTTTCGGATTTACGTACAGAATAATACAAAATGCTCTGAGACCAGGTTGGCATCCTTTATCATGTCCACATTCTGATTATGCCCAAAAAAATTTGGACAGGTGTAGACAATCAAAATACATCTGATTGTGATCAGATCATCCCTTCCCACCTCCGGATGTAGTCAGACACACATTGTGTCTGGATGTCTTACAAGTGTAAACAGATCTGAACAGAGAATCCATTTAAATCATCATTATTCCACCCTCTAAAATCATTGATAGGTGGCACTTCAATATGTGTCTTATAATAAAAATGAAACAAATATTTAATTTGCATAAAGGAAGGGACCAGGAAAACTGGGCGCAATGCGGACACAGTGGACAGATAACGGACACAGTTTAATACCGTGTGTAGACACATTTCTGAAAATGATCAGAATGTGGACAGGATCAGGACCAAGGACCCATTTTAGCACCAGGTATAAACGGGGCTTGTAAGACCAATATTCCTCAGGACGGTGGAACCTATTGCATGGACCACACATTTACCGCCAGTAATCAGGCACTGCATGCATGTCTAGCACAACAAGATCTCACGGTTTTGCCAATTTTGTCTTCAGTTTATCCACGTTTCTCCAAAACCTCAGATTTTGAAGTTGCTCCAAATGTCAAATTTAAAAGTTAAGGGTTAAGGTTTTGAATAGGATTAAAAGATTACGTTTAGGCATTAATTCCAAATGGTTAAGTGTCTAACACTGGTTTTGAAAACACAACCTATCCACCACTCCCGTCCACAACACCCTAGCAAAACCCAAGCCTACTTGATGGTAATAGCGCTCTCTGTTGCCCCTAGTGTCCGGATTTGAAGGCATTTCCCAACGTCCTCAGGACATGGACAGACGTCCACTTTCAAAGTCAATCTCGAGCAATCTGGCAAGTCTAGCATTCACCTGGGCAGTGGGCGTCAACCTGGCGAATACTCCAATTGTGATTTGGCCCCATTCTTCACCATATGTGCATTAGTCAGCAACCAGGTGCTTCTATAGCAACCAGGTGCTTCTATGGCAACCAGGTGCTCCTCTTTACCTGTGTGCCTCTATGGCATACTGTGGGCTATCTGTTCATAACAGCATGGACAGTGTTAATAGTGCCTTCATCTGCTGGGGTTGAACATACTCTGGGCCTGGATGGAGGTGGCCTAATGGGGCCTGTATCCCTCACACTGTACCCCACCCACTGTATCCCTCCCTCCTCCCCTGTAATGACAACTCATTTCGGCAATCCCTATTTCCACCATGGTGGCTGATTGAGCTAATGGATGGGCCAGTGGGAGACATGTGGTCAGTGATCATGTGATCTGACCTCTGTGTGACCTTAGGTGATCAGGTCATCTTCACTTTACTGCCTCCTCCTCCTCCTCCTCCTTCTCCTCATCTTTCCTCTCCTCTTCCTCCTCCTCCTCCTCCTCCTCCTCCTGGTCCTCCTCTTCCTCCTACTCCCCTTCCTCCTCCTCCTCGCCCTTCCTGGAGAAGGTTAGAAGAGAATGGTGTGTGCTATGGAGAGTGCAGAACATTCCTCATTGTTATGGTATGTATACATCACTCATTAATAAAAACCTCCATCCAATAATATGCCAACAATTATGGATTGTAGCTCAGTTGGTAGAGCATGGCGCTTGCAACGCCAGGGTTGTGGGTTCGATTCCCATGGGGGACCAGTATGAAAAATATATGCACTCACTAAAAACTGTAAGTCCCTCTGGATAAGAGTGTCTGCTAAATGACTAAAATGTAAAAATGTAAACTTGCTATAGATCAACAACAGTATGCAGTCTGGTGTATTTTACCCCACTATTTATAAATGTGATTGATATCTCGTACAGTGCCTTGCAAAAGTATTCAGCCCCCTTGGCATTTTTCCTATTTTGTTGCATTACAATCTGTAATGTAAATTGATTTTTATTTAGATTTCATGTAATGGACATACACAAAAGAGTCCAAATTGGTGAAGTGAAATGAAAAAAAATAACTTGTTTCAGAAAAAAAAAAAAAAATGACAGAAAAGTGGTGCGTGCATATGTATTCACCCCCATTGCTATGAAGCCCCTAAATAAGATCTGGTGCAACCAATTACCTTCAGAAGTCACATAATTAGTTAAATAAAGCCCACCTGTGCGCAATCTAAGTGTCACATGATCTATCACATGATCTCAGTATATATACACCTGTTCTGAAAGGCCCCAGAGTCTGCAACACCACTAAGCAAGTGGCACCACCAAGCAAGCGGCACCATGAAGACCAAGGAGCTCTCCAAACAGGTCAGGGACAAAGTTGTAGAGAAGTACAGATCAGGGTTGGGTTATAAAAAAATATCAAAAACTTAGAACATCCCACGGAGCACCAATAAAATAATATGTCACCACAACAAACCTGCTAAGAGAGGGCCGCCCACCAAAACTCACGGACCAGGCAAGGAGGGCATTAATCAGAGAGGGAACAAAGAGACCAAAGATAACCCTGAAGGAGCTGCAAAGCCATTGTGTAAAGAAAAAAATAAGCAAACACGTTTGGTGTTTGCCAAAAGTCATGTGGAAAACTTCCCAAACATAGGGAAGAAGGTACTCTGGTCAGATGAGACTAAAATTGAGCTTTTTGGCCATCAAGGAAAACGCTATGTCTGGCGCAAACCCAACACCTCTCATCACCCCGAGAACACCATCCCCACAGTGAAGCATGGTGGTGGCAGCATCATCGGCAGGGACTGGGAGACTGGTCAGAATTGAAGGAATGATGGATGGCACTAAATACAGGGAAATTCTTAAGGGAAACCTTTTTCAGTCTTCCAGAGATTTGAGAGTGGGACGGAGGTTCATCATCCAGCAGGACAATGACCCTAAGCATACTGCTAAAGCAACACGTGTGGTTTAAGGGGAAACATTTAAATGTCTTGGAATGGCCTAGTCAAAGCCCAGACCTCAATCCAATTGAGAATCTGTGGGATGACTGTACACCAGCAGAACCCATCCAACTTGAAGGAGCTGGAGCAGTTTTGTCTTGAAGAATGGGCAAAAATCCCATTGGCTAGACATACCCCAAGAGACTTGCAGCTGTAATTGCTGCAAAAGGTGGCTCTACAAAGTATTACCATTATGCAAGCTCAAGTTTTCAGTTTTTTTGTATTATTTCTTGTTTGTTTCACAATAAAAACTATTTTGCATCTTCAAAGTGGTAGGCATGTTGTGTAAATCAAATGATACAAACCCCCCCAAAAATCTATTTTAATTCCAGGTTGTAAGGCAACAAAATAGGAAAAATGCCAATGGGGGTGAATGCTTTCGCAAGCCACTGTATATAATTTTTATGATTTGTTGCGATCAGCCAGAACACCAAATGTTCAGTGTGTGTGGACCAGAGTTCTCCATTAAACCAAGCTAGATGACAGAGCTCCGTGGGGTTTAGAAACTCTCAGCCTCAAAGATTGAATGTTATTAGAGAGAGTGAGAGAAGGAAGGAGAAAGAGAGGAGGAGAGAGAAGGAGAGAGAAGGAAGGAGAAAGAGAGGAGAAGAGAGAATGAGAGAGAAGGAGAGAGAAGGAAGAGAGGAGAAGAGAGAAGGAGAGAGAAGGAGAGAGAAGGAGAGAGATGAGAGAGAGAGGAGAGAGAAGGAGAGAGGAGAGAGAAGGAGAGAGAAGGAAGAGAGGAGAAGAGAGAAGGAAGGAGAAAGAGACGCTAAGTAGTTGCAAAGTGTTTTACGAATTGTAGCTAGGCTATGGATTAGGGTTAAGGTTAGGGTTAAATTTAGGAGTTAGGATTAGGGTTAAGGTTAGGGTTAGGCCATCTATAAATCACTGCTAGGCAAATCCCCGCCTTATCTTAGCTCATTGGTCACCATAGCAACACCCACCCGTAGTATGCGCTCCAGCAGGTATATCTCACTGGTCATCCCCAAAGCCAACACCTCCTTTTGCCGCCATTCCTTCCAGTTCTCTGCTGCCATTGACTGGAACAAATTGCAAAAATCTCTGAAGCTGGAGACACTTATCTCCCTCACTAACTTTAAGCATCAGTTGTCAGAGCACCTTACTGATCACTGCACCTGTACACAGCCCATCTGAAATTAGCCTGCCCAACTACCTCATCCCTATATTGTTATTTATTTTGCTCATTTTTACCCCAGTATCTCTATTTGCACATCATCTCTTGCACATCTATCATTCCAGTGTTAATATTAATTGTAATTATTTTGCACTACAGCCTATTTATTGCCTTACCTCCATAACTTGCTACATTTGCACACACTGTATATATATTTTTTCTGTTGTATTTTTGACTTTGTTTTGTTTTACCCCATATGTAACTCTGTGTTGTTGTTTTTATCGCACTGCTTTGCTTTATCTTGGTCAGGTCGCAGTTGTAAATGAGAACTTGTTCTCAACTGGCTTACCTGGTTAAATAAAGGTTAAATTAAAAAAATAAAAATAAAAATAAATAAAAAAGGTGAAGGGTTAGCTAAAAGGTTTAAACTTAGGGTTAGGGGAAGGGTTAACTAACACGCTAAGTAGTTGCAAAGTGTTATACATCCACCCGCCCATCCATCCACCCTGCTTTAATTTTTGCATTAAGTAGCCATCTCTTTTATGTAACCAAACGTAACATATCATACCAAATGGTTTATGTGAAGAATAATAGGAAATGCTCTGAGACCAGGTTGAGGATGCAAGTTATAACCAGGTATAAACGGGGCTCATGATGGTTACAAAATTGAACAGGTTATTAGATTGACTTTTTGATTTTACTTTGAAGTTGAAATGAAATGATTAATCAAAATGTAAAATATATATATATATATATATATATATATATATATATATATATATATATATATATATATATATATATATATATATATATATATATATATTTTAGAAAATATCCATTAATTGATATCAGTTAATTTAACATTTTATGCTTGGGGATAAAATGGAGTTGACAAGAGCTTCATACTAGAAGTTTCATACCCACTCCATATTACATAATATAATGGATAACGGACGTTATGCTGCTTGCTTAGCGAGTACGGCTTCATCCTGATTCGGCTC